>NC_053414.1:23015086-23135016 GCF_016859285.1 Xiphias gladius | reverse complement strand
AGGTTTCTTCCCGTTAAAAGGGAGTTTTTCCTTGCCGCTGACATCGAGCGCTTGCTCATGGGGGAATGTTGGGTCTCTCTAAATATAACTATTAAGAGTCCGGTCTAGACCTGCTCCATATGAAAAGTGCCCTGATAAAACTTCTGTTATTATCCCTCCCTAACAACTATTCACACTTGGCCTCATGACCCCAACGGCTCTAACAACTGATGTTACAACAACCCGGAGCACTAACAAACCAAGTGACATCAATGGCTTTCAAGTATCTACAGCCAAGTCCAGTTGCCCGCGATTCAGTCCTTCTTTGATAATCATGACCTGGATGACCAAGAATCTTCCAAGACGTCATATTCTTTATTTTTCCCTGGTAAATTGTTTCAAAGCAACTTTGAATTTTTGACCTGATGTCAATAAACAACAAATTCACTTGAATTCCTTCTTGTGTGTGCTTTGGAGATGACACTACAATTGTTTGATTAATTCAGTTATATCACAGATGCTGAAACAATGGTTAAACGATCAAATATTTTGTGATCATCCAAAAATCAATGGTCACTTTAATTTCCTGAAGTGCAAGGTGACACTTTTTGTTTATTTAACAATCCATAACCCAAGGATACACTTTTTTAATAATATTAAAAAAAATAAAAAAATAAAAGTAGAAGTGCTCACATAGTTGCCTATTAATTTGATGGTGATTGTCTAATTGTTGGTCTGATTTGTTTACAGTATTTACAGCAAGTTGTCATAGCTACACAATTCTTTAATCTTTTGAAAACCTTAAAAGACTGCACTTCACTCTGTCCATCAGGCTGTCCCTTTGGTCAATATATTAAAACTACTACACAGCAACTGCTAACCTGATTTCCATTACATTTGCTCTGAAATTCATGGCGCTGCAGAGGATGAATATGTATTTCTTAGTAACTACGAAACCTTTTCTTTAACAACATCATGTCAAAATTTCCCATTTAATGGAAGACACTGAAAATCTAAGGGGCTACTGACATCTAGAAATTTCGCTTGTTTTGTTTTCACATGTTCAAACATAAGGGATGTCCCTGCATGGAAACAGTGATCAACCTGTTTCCAATAGCATTGCCTGTGACCCTGCTCGCCACTGTAAAAATCGAGAAACGCTGAACACTTGGTCATGATGGATCTGAGGATGTCCCAAAACCCCCCAGAGCTGTTTACGTTAATGCCTATGGGTTTGATAGAGAAGAAGTGGTTTGTGCTTTCTTTTTTCCTCTACAATGGCACTGCCTTTGACTCAAGTGAAAAGAGTGATCACTGTAGGCATCTCAAACCTTGGTTTTGATTCTTTGTTTGTTGATGCCGATTGTTGATAGTATGTCTAAGTCTTCAGTTAGTCGTCTGTAGGGGGTTACCAGAGCTTCCATGTATGTGGAGGGGTCAGCACACAGTCAGAAAGATGAAGGAGTCAAGCACATGCTGCTGAAGGGATTACAGAGTGGTCAGATTCGGGGCAGCTGTTGTTCAGAACTTTTCTGTTGTTCACAGGGAAGTGCTTTGCTATAAAGTCCTACATATACATTCTATTTACCTGACTCAGTGGTGAAGTGAGCCAGTTTGTGCTGTCTTCTGCTGCCCCATTTGTTTTTGAGTCTTTTTTCCTGTGAAAAAACACTGACATTTACAGTAAGATTCATCCTTACAACAGCCTTCAAAAATGTCAGCATAGATTACCTTACATCACTTATAATTACTTTTACTGTGCCTTGATAGGTGGTACTTTCAGTTCGTATGTTAATCCTAAATATGGATTTTCATGTTTTGAGAGTCACAACTTTATCTATATGTGTTCTCTTGCAATGTTATGTTTGTGTTTGCTTTTGTATGTATCTGATTCCATCCTTGGCGTAAATTCTTCATCCATAACAGAGAGTGTTAAGTCTTTTTTCAGTTTGTGCGTGTCCTTGGTCTTTCATCATCAGGACAATGTTCTTATGTTTTTCCTGAGCAGGAAACATAATGTTAGCATCTACTTTTTCCCCATGGCTTTTTTTTCATACAGCTACTTCAGCAGGAAACTGGAGGAATTACACTAAGATTCTTAACTTGCCCCACTGACATCCTTCACTTTCACTATAAACACACACACACACACACACACACACACACACACACACACACACACACACACACACACACACACACACACACACACACACACACACACACAAACACAGACACACAGCCCTGTGTGGTTTTGCAGACAACATGTTTCCTATTAACTTCCATTCAGCTGGGCTGGGTATTAAGGTTTTCAAAAATGTATGGTCGAGAGCCTCAAATCACTCCTAGACCAAATCAGACGGGTAATTTGTTGTTCAACGTGATTATGTTCTCTGTCTCAGGTGATTTGAGTTGAAGGCTGCTGTGTGCTGAGAAAAGCAGTGTTGTTTTCATGTGGTTACTGTTTGATTCAAGATGAGAGAAGAGTAGAATATGGAACATATCTCTTTACATTTTAGGTGTTTTGTTGAACATCATATTTACTGCAAACGCAAAAGTAGAAAAAGTCCTTATATCAGTAAAATCAAAAACAAACTGGAGTGTAAGGTTTAAAGCCACCACTGCCAGTTACTAATCCTTGACTGTAGATCTATAAAAAGTAAAGTGATAATAAGTACCTGGATTTTTTTCCCTTTATTTCTGCCGTACTGTAGAACAGCCTTCCATTAAATATCAAGTTGACACAAGCAAGAGCGACTTAAAGAGGAGTGGTCAAAACCTATTTATGTAAAATTTTATTCAAGCTAAGAATCTTTTTTGTTGTATTTATGTGTATTGATATGGACAATTATTTATTGGTTTAGTTTAAACTCATGTAATTTGGGTTTTATGGTAAGATACTATTGTCTAATTTTACATTACATGTTTTATATCTGCTTTTCATCTCTATGGCCCTCCAGCACTGCCACCCCATGGAAATGACAGAAGCAGGTTGGATGGGCAGGAGTAATTGCCAAAAAGGTGGTATTAATGAAACAGGTAAAATATTAATGGACACCAGGAAATTAAAAAAAACAAACAAACAGATAAAAGGCATCAGATCAAACAAATTAATAAACAATGCATTCATTTAACATTCATTAGTTACTGCTGACATCACAGTTTATCTCTGGATACATACACTACCATGAGTACACCAACTCTGACAAAATGTCACTTACAGCAGTGTTATTTTATACTATCTTAACAGTGTCCTGCCCCTCACTGCTGAGAGGACCTAATGATGCGAACCTTTTTTCACTATCCCTGATTGAAGTGTTTGCCTTAAACATATAGTCCCTCCAAAGATAAGTAGAAATAATTAAAACCTAAAATTAAAAAAGGGGGCCGATAGATAAGTTACTATATTTAATCTTTATTAGGTATTTTTGACAGATTTCTGAAAATCCATTATCTGACAAAAAACAGCTGTGTTCTGACAAAACATGAAGGAATTACACATTTTCACAGTGTTAAAAAAGTTAAAATGGCAGCCAGTCTCCACTGCCTGTATTTTTGAGACAACTCTTAAATCAGATACACGAACAGCCTAATCAGGTGAATTAAATCCAGCAAATAGACAGCAGATACAGTCAGAACAGTATATGTTTTATGTACATATTGCTGCTACTTTTGCCAGACTACGCCACTTTTGTTCCAAACCTTATCAATCACATGATTATTCCTTATCAGCTTCATTCACATGAAAAAAAGGCATTGTTATGCTACTGTGTTTGATATGACAGTGTAAAAATCTTCGTTTTTCTAAGTCAATAACTCTGAAAACCACAACTTAGAATATGATGAAACTATAATAATAATAATACATCATGGTATCAACCCAAGGAGTTCCTGCTCCACCTATGGACCTTGTGCACAGTTTGTATGTTAGCATAATGTTATGCTGAATGAAAGCACGCACAGAATATGCTATTATACTTTGTCATGCAATAAGCTTGATGTGTGTTGTACACTCCATCATATTTTTCGCTGTGTCCTTGTAAGTTCCAGTTTTCCATCACCGCTTATGTCAGCATTTACTCTGCTGCCTCATCTGTTGATATGTCTCTTCATCAATCTGTGCTTTTATTGTTCTCGGTTGGGCAGTGCATGTCTGATTCAGACTCTAATTAGCTCACAGGACTTATTTTATTAGTCACAACTGGCTTGTGATATTATATTGAGTTTTATTAGGAATATTTCCCACACTGACCGGATGCCTCTTTGTGTTTGGTTAGATTTTTGTCTCATTGTAAAAATCTCCAAATTCCTCAGCTGAACTGGATCAGAGTAATGTGTCAGTAAAAGTACATATTAATAAACATTCTGTACTTATTTCGGCCACCTCCATCATTGCCGAGTCTCAGCTGAATAAGTACAGTATAGAAATCCCATAATCATTTCTGAATGTGCCCAAAAGGCCAAAACATGCAACTCTGACCCTCTAAACCGCTTGGTCCACATCCAAACCGTGTCTCATGTTCCTCGTATGTATCTGCACAGAGGTCAGAGGAGAGAGCTGTACCATGAAATTAATCCGCTTTACATGGTACCATTTTATCAGAGATGACAGCTTTATTATGTTACATGGGCTCCCTAGTGCTGTGGTCAAGTAATGAAGGAATGAATGAATACTTTTGTAATCTCAGGTGTTAAAATGGCAGACAGGGATGTTAATGGGCATTACATGTGCCTTTCCTCTTTACTCCTTTCCAAAAAGATTTGCTGATTAGGTTTCATTTCGAGGGTGGAAAATGTCAAGTGATAGTACCGTTGAATTATTCATTGAGCCCGTTCATATGCATTGCCAGACTGCTTGCGTGAGGTTTTGGCTTGGCAATGCAATTCTGTTTGAACTGTTTTTTTCTGGTGAACCTGTCTACCTGTCGGAGGTGTGGTACCGCCACTTTTTATTAACATCAAAGTCAGTAAGTAACTCCTTATTACAGTTCTTGAAGGAAATAAGATTCTCGACCTCCCCAAACACTTCTGCTAGGCATTTTCCACTTCAACGTGTTGCTCATGGTGTTGAACACACTACTGGACTCTATAGCTGTGCGTCATTTACCTGTTTTTAGTTCATTATTTGATTTTCAAGCCTCCAAATAGCAACCCAGTTATGGGCTCAAAGTAGGGTAAGCAGGATTTTGAGCTTGTAAAGTGATGTTCACAAATAATTCCAAAGTTTGTAGTTGTAAATCAACCATTGTAAACCTGTAAAAACAAACAAAAACAAAAAAACTGTATGAGTAATTCAAAGAAAAGATTTGTATTTGAAAAAAAAGGAAAGAGACTGTGTAAATAAAATCTATGACCAAATGATATCAGTGTTGAGGTTACACAAAGACACTGAAAAAGGAGTGCTCTTGTGAACATCTATGTACAGGTACACAGCAGAAATCTGTGTAAAACTCGCTGCTCAAAGTTCCCACACTGTTTGTGACGCTGAAGTGAAAAGTACGAATTCTGACCTTGTCTTTACACCTTTATGTGATTGGCCAATGACAATCCAATCACAACGCAAAGGGCAAGTGGTTTTGTTACCTGAAAGGTATCGTACATTTTCACTTATTATTGGATTATTTTTACTGATCATTAATTTGCAAGTAGAGTTTTAGTTTCTAAACTCATCATGATTTGTATGTAAAATCTTAATCTTTAAAGTAGCTAGTAATTATAGCTGTCAAATAAATGTTGAGATGTAAAAGGTACCATATTTCTCTCTGAATTGTTGTTGAGTAGGGGTATAAAGTAGAAATACCCAAGTAAATAACAAGTAAATTACCTTTTACATTGGAATAAGAGTGGGTCAGTAGTAACTGCTTGCAGAACATGTCTGCCTTACAAAAAGAAATTGCTGGGAAGTCAGCTTTCCACAATTAATGATCCTTGTCTGTTGAATGCCAGCAGAGGAGTCTAACAACCAGGCAACAAAGACACAGTCTGCTTAGTCCTGCATTGCAGTGGAATGACTCATTAAATGGGGATCATTGCAAACCTATTGTACGTGACATCTCCTAAAATGAGCTGCAAATTTTTTCAGAAAATGCTAATATACAAAGATGCACTAAATCTTTTTCTCTGCTATGGAACAACTGCGACTCCTCATTCCTGATAATTGATGGCAAGTGTGTGTGAGTGTGTGTGTGTGTTTGTGTGTGTGTGTGTGTGTGTGTGTGTGTGTGTGTGTGTGTGTGTGTGTGTGTGTGTGTGTGTGTGTGTGTGTGTGTGTGTGTGAACTATTACAATCTGCTATAAACAAGTAAACACAGGTAACAGGTAACCATGGCAAAAACTTAAAATGTAACTTTAACCCCCAGCTCTGAGTCTGACTCCACCCACACCATAATTTTGAAAAATGGGGGAGGCAGCATTGATAATAGCCTAACTCCCTTGAACGATGAGTCTCGATCGGTTTATATTCACTCAGTATGAGTGCGGTTTTATAGAAACCCACCCACTCAAGGACGGGTGATGGAGGAGGTGGGCCACCCATATCTGATTAGAGGGCGGTAACATTTTTAAAAAATAATATAAATTTCATGACGTAAATAAATCCAAAACAGTTGACTCTACGTCAGCATTGACCTTGCAAGTTTCAGAATGATTTAAAACATAAGATGGCCCATGAAATGCCGATTTTATTTACTTTTATAAGAAATGTCTACATCAACAGCATTAATATAGCATAGGGGCCATCAAAAGCATTGAAATGAACAATGTGTCTGTAAATGAAGTGATTGTTCCTCATTTCTCTCACAAAAGACTTGAATAGAATCTTAGAATAGAATGTTATGACATCATAATACTGAAGCCCTGCTGTGATGTCATGAAGAGTCTTTTGATGTTTGGAACTGGTCAGTTTGCCTTCAGCTGAAAACACTTCACGACTTACACAACAGAGTTAGTTGAAGCACTTCACTACTTACAGAACTTCACTACTTAAAGAACAGAGTTAGTTGAAGAATTAACAATGAAGAAGAGAAACATTTTCAGAAACATTTGCTGTGGCAAAGGGACTTCAAGTAGTCACGCGGACCGCTGTTTGACAGCAGATAAAACTGGTAAGGAAAACTCAACACATGTACACACACACACACACACACACACACACACACACACACACACACACACACACACACACACACACACACACACACACACAAGAATCTGAATTTTATTCTACTTTATATGTCGACTCCACTACATTCCAGAGAGACGTGTTTTTACTCCATTGCATTTAACTGACAGTTGAAATGTGATTACTATGCAGGTTAAGAGTTTGAAAAAGTGCTTTAACTTTCGATACTTTAATGACATTTTTCTGATAATACATACCTGTACTTGTAATCGAAGATTTTTACACTGTGGTATTGCTTCTTTTACTTAAGTGAATTATCTGAATAACGAAGACCAGTGTAGTATTTGATCAAATGTTTCCCCTCATTGAGTGTATTTTGTTCTTGTCATTCTTTGGGAATACCACTCACTAAAAATGGACATGATGCCATATTCAGTATCTGACATATTATTCTTCTACATGTGGTCGTAGAATGAAAACCAAATGTTTATTTACATGAGGATAATGAATACTTCAGCTACATTTGAGCATTATGTGTTGACTGAATGAGCCCTGCGGACTCCATGTTGTAACCTTCACGTGTTCTCCTTTTCTCTTCATGTTCTGCTTCTCTGTCAGTGGTCACAAATGACAAGAAAAATTCCGAGAGCTCTGAGGTGATAGTAATAGACATATTGTATAGCAGCACAAGTCGCTATCTCATGAAGGATGTCATCGGTGAAGGGTGCTTTGGCAAAGTTGTCAAGGCTGTGAAATTAAACACATCAGAGCCCGTGGCCCTCAAGATCCTAAAAACTGAGGCTGCCGCTAAAAGAGAGGTAGATCATTTAATTTGTTTTGATAGTGAAGTTTTTTCACATTTTCTTGCCTAAGTTTTGTTTCTTAAATGAACTGATGATACCATGCTCTGTCACTTACAAGTACCTATGTCATTTTCTACACAGATCCAAATGCTCGAAGTAGTGAGCGTTCTTGACCCAGTCAAGAAGAACGTGGTTCAGTTCTTGGAGAAGTTTCAGCACAGAGGACATACCTGTCTAGTGTTTGAAATGCTGGACAGGAGTCTTCATCAACTGCTCAAAGAAAGAAATATGCCACTGTCTCTCAGTGAGATACGACCAGTAACGCACCAGGTAAAGACTATGTGGCTTTGATCAATCTTTCAACAATTAATAGCAATATACTAAGCCAGCTGAGAAAGAAGTTACATGCTTAAGTAACAGCCTGCACCTTGGTCAATGGTATCTTTAACTGTCTACATTGTGTCCTCTGTCTCTGCAGTTGCTGATAGCCTTTGACGCTCTGAAGGGCATTGGCGTCGTTCACGCGAACCTGAAGCCAGACAATATTATGCTGGTGAACCACCCGGCTGAGCCCTTCCGGGTAAAACTTGTAGATTTTGGCGTGTCCTTCAACACCTCAGAAGAGAGACAAGGGATGAGAATTCAGCCTCAGGGTTGCAGGTAAATTCAATCCGCAAAGCTCATCATTTAACATGTTTGCAGTTGTGTGTTTATGCTGTAAATGATCCAGCGGATGCTGTGTCAATCTCCAGTATGCATGCTGCATTTGACAATGTACTTAATAGCTCTTGTGGTTCTTGTATGCTACACATAGGGCACCTGAAGTCTTCCTGGGTCTACCCGTGTCCGAGGCCATAGACATGTGGGGTCTTGGTTGTGTGCTTGGGTTCGTGTACCTCGGAAAAAGGCTGTTTGCGGCAAACTGCGTGTACCAGTCAGTAAGTAGCCAAATATATCTAGATTTGAATGCAAAGACTGTAACATTCTGCCCTACACACATGTCCAAACCCAACAGGGGACTTGATGTAGTGTGTCGGCTGATGTGATTCTTAATATTCTCTCTTCAGATTAGAGGCATCGTAGACATTCTGGGCCAGCCAGCTGACCACCTCCTGAGTGCTGGGAAACACACCCACACATTTTTTAAGGTGAACCAGCACTGGGACAACCCTAGATGGTGGATGAAGGTATTTAAACTTGGTTCAGTTGTTCAGCTTTTTTTTTATCTCCCAATTAGACAAAAAACTCTTTTAAAATGTTGAACACATTAAGGAGGAAGTATCTGACATGCATGTTTTGTTCCTGTAGACCCCGAGGGAATACCAGATTGGCACTGGCATTGAGCCCAAAAGATGGCACCCGCATTTAAGAAACCTGGATGACCTGATTAGAGTAAGTGGTCAATTTCTTGACTAAAGAATGAATTGATCTCAATTAGCTCTGTCGCAGAGAGAGACAGGAAGCAGATAAACTGAACTGTCACCCACTTTGTTTTAAATCCAGCACGACCCAAGGACGCAGGAAAACATTGAGCTGGAGGATCAAAGAGCATTTGTCAGTCTCCTGAAATGCCTGCTAAATACAGATGCAGAGAAGAGGATCACTCCGGGGAAGGCTCTCACTCACCCCTTTGTCACAATGGCCCATCTGGTGGATGAAGTAGAGATCAGCTTGTAGTAAGTTACTGTGTTTTGGTTTCAGTAGGGTTGGAAAGATTTGTTTAGTGATTGAGTTATCATTAATTTATTGTCATGTTTTATTCAGTGCCAAGAATTCTTCAAAGAAAATGGCGGTCGTACCAATGGACAACTTCGATGAGGAGCTATCTCCTAATGGTGAGGCTGAGGGAGAGCCCAATGATGAAGAGCCTTCAGCCACAGCTCATTTCAATGACGCAGCTGTTCCTCGCTCCTGTGAGAGCGTTAAAAACATGCCTCGCTCATCTGATGGAGCAGAAGCTGCTGCAGAGATAGAGGATTTATTTTTTACAGCTTTAGAGGAACCAGCTGTTTCTCGCTCCTGTGACACCGTTAAAAAAATGCTTCATTCATCTGATGGAGCAGAGGCTGCTGCAGGAATAGACGCTGCTGGCTCAGCTGTAGAGGAACCAGCTGTTAACCAAGTTGCAGGCAGTCCAGCTGATGGTGAAGCTCGGGAAGAGCCTAAAGATGAAGAGCCTTCAGCCACACCTCCTAAAAATGATGCTGGCTCAGCTGTTCCTCGCTCCTGTGGCAGCGTTAAAAAAATGCTCCATTCATCTGATGGAGCAGAAGCTGCTACAGGAATAGACGCTGCTGGCTTAGCTGTTAGCCAAGGTGTAGCCCGTCCAGCTGAAGAGACATCGGCCAATGGCGGGTCACCAGATGAGTGTCCGCCTGCCAAAGTTAAGAAGAGCCGACTGAAGAGAATCCGGAAATTCTTTGGCAGGACAATAAGGACCTTGTTTGGAAAGTAAAGAAATGATTAAAAGAAATCTTGACTGTCATATTCTTACACCGATCAGCCACAGCATTAAAGCCAGTAACTGCTTTTAATGTTGTAGCTGATCAGTGTATGAAGATGACATTCAACAGGCCAAAGAGGAGGCCAAAAATGGTTGTTAACACTCCTGGGAAGGGATTAAGGGAGAGAATTGTAGGTGTTTCTCTCTCAACCCAACCGGTCGAGGCAGACGGCCACCCATCCAGAGCCAGGTTCTGCTCAAGGTTTCTTCCCGTTAAAAGGGAGTTTTTCCTTGCCGCTGACATTAAGCGCTTGCTCATGGGGGAATGTTGGGTCTCTCTAAATATAACTATTAAGAGTCCGGTCTAGACCTGCTCCAATCCAAAAATTCCCTGATACAACTTCTGTTATTATCCCTCCCTAACAACCATTCACACTTGGCCTCATGTGACCCCAATGGCTCTAACAACTGATGTTACAACAACCCGGAGCACTAACAAACCAAGTGACATCAATGGCTTTCAAGTATCTACAGCCAAGTCCAGTTGCCCGCAATTCAGTCCTTCTTTGATAACCATGACCTGGATGACCAAGAATCTTCCAAGTCATCATATTCTTTATTTTCCCTGGTAAATTGTTTCAAAGCAACTTTGAATTTTTGACCTGATGTCAATAAACAACAAATTCACTTGAATTCTTGACTTGAATTTCACTTGAATACATTTTCAAGCTGTACGATAACGCGGACTCTTCAATGACCCAGGTGGGTTAAGATATAAATGATGATGCTGTAGAAAATAATGATTTATAATTATGGTCTGGTACACCTACAGCAGCAGGTGTACCAGGCCAGACCAGACCGTTGTCATGAGAATAATAATAAAACCCATAGGAGCATATGGAACAGTCATTGTTTGGTTAAGTTTAGGCACAAAAACAACTTGGATAAGGTTTAGAAAAGATCATGGTTTTGGGTTAAAGTAAGTACTTAACGTTAGGTTAGAGGACCTGTGTCGTCATGGTTACAGTAATAATAAATTGTTTATTAACATGGGTCCATCCAGGCTGTTTCTGTAAATTGTTTTATAATTTTTTTTACATCCTAATAATCAATAACCATTTATTGTAGCTTTAAATAAAGAAAATACACAAATAAATACTGAACTATCACTATTTTAGATATGAAAAAAGATCATTTTTTCTGAAATAATGAGAAATAAATTTTTATTTCATATGACTTTATTTAAAAAGGGCTTGAGTATCATAGCTAAATACTGCCTCTTGGTTTACAAACAGTGAAAATACACAGGGTAATACCCGAATACATCTCATATATATGAAGAATATGTGTCAGAAGCTGCCTCAAAAGAAATAAAGTTATTTCACATTGTCTTGGGGTCCAAAGCAGAACACATGCATGCACTTTATTTTATTAACACAGTAATGTAAAGTAAATGTTAACCTGAATGTGTTTTGATGTGTAAAACTTTTGCGCACATTTGGTCCAAAGTACGCTCTCATCCACCCATTTACCGTAAAAGCTCTGGTGGCGAATATGCATGATAATAAAGTTGTCTGTATATTTGGCAGATATAGTGTAATCAAGCTAAATGTTGTGTACAGTTATTGTTTGATGAGAGGGGCACTAACTGCAAGAGATAAATGGGACCACAGTACTATAAAAATTCACTTTAAATCTGTTTAGTACAGCTAATTGCTTGTTACAAATGTGTCCCATTCACAAAATCATTAATGAAACAATTGCTTACAGTGTGGTAAACACAAATACAGTTGACCACTTTTTTATGTCACAATCTTCTTTCTAGATGTAACTCTGCAGCAATGTGCTTAAACCAGTTAGTGTAATGATATAAAATTAATGTCCATTAACTTCTATGACATTAATGGGAATAAATAACACTTACAGGATTATTGCACTATTAGCTGCATTTTGATAAGATTATCACTTGTAACCAGTCTGTCAGCAAATAGACCATGTCAAAAAAAAAAAAACCCAAACAAAGACCATAAAAATTCCTACAAATGCCAGGACTTGGAAAAAAAAGGGCTGTAATTTTGTGGCATGGCTGCAGTTGAGTGAAATTGAATGACAGCCTGTGGAGTGCTGGGAGTGTCCAGATTGAAAGCACATGTTGGTCTCTCGGCTCTCAACTCGAAGGTTTTGTTCTGTTTAGGATCAGTGGCTCTATTGACACATCATACATCAACCTCAGTAACACTATAAAAAAAAAATCAAATCAAGCATTTGACGGGGACGACTGGTGAGCTGAGCCAAACATTTTCCTGACTCATGTAACACAATGACAGTGGCTTTTGCTTTAAATCACTGTGTGTAGGACTTGATAGATTTTATCCCGTTTTACCCCGAGATTGCCTGATAAGGAACCAATGTGGAGAGAACAACAAACCATAATGACAATATTTATCTTGATTAGCTGATTTTTGTATCCAAATTGTAAAAAAATTGTATCGGTAGTGTTTTATTCATTTGGCGTTGCATACTGTTGATAAAATACTTGCAAATAAACCATTACACGTATGTGAAATATTGCATGAAACCTTGAAAATGAATTTTAATACTGTTTTTTGCATTTTACGGAATAGCCTTCATTTAGTAGCTACTGCCTACTGTACATTGCATTAAAAAAACATTTAGTAAAATTATACACATTAGAAAAATAAAACCATTACATATAAAAGACACATCACACACAAGTGGCTCAAATATATATAAAAAAGGATGATTTCTTTTTGCCACTGTGAACATTCCCTTTGTGACATTGATCATTCATCTTTATGTTTTATATGACAGCTTATTAGCTTGTCATTCCTACCAAGGATAGGTGTTGGTATGAAAATACTGCCGTTAATTTGCTCTGTCGTCATGAGAAACATTTACCCAGTCCCTTTAATAAGGCGCTTAAAAGGCGACTGGTAAAAACATAACTGTGTTTCATATTAGACATAGAAGTCACAACATCCCATCTCAAATCTTGCATAAAATAAACAGTGAAATACATTTATATCAAAGGCTCTGACCCCTTATACTGAATATATAGCACCATAAGATCAGTGATTGTTTCTTAAACAGTTTGCGTGAGCTTCCTCTCTGTGTAATTCCTGCAGCAAGCTCAAAGACAATGCAATACCTGTGGTAGCAGGGGCTGCCCCTATTGGTCACCGCTTGTGGAGGGTTAACCCCACTGGCCAGTCTGTCCAATGACCCTTCAATCTAGGAGTAATGACACGTTCACATCGTAGCAGAAGAAGCTTTTTCATTAGTCTGTAGAATCCCCATCCTAAATATATAATTTTTTTTTTTTTAATGAATGTAAGATCACGTAATTAGAACTCAATCTTTTCTAAAAACATTGAACTTGAGGTAACTGTATTGCTGTAAATATAACTGATTATTGTCAATGGGTGAATTCCTGAATGATACACTTCTTCAGTTTGGCAAACCAAATTTGGGCGATTTAGAAAGGACCATGATGGTAGCATTACCCATAAAACCTTGTGTGTGAGACAGAAAGCTCAATTTGTTCGTTTCTGGCTATGTGAAGTAACAAAATACTATATTGAGACACAAAGTCAGAGTCAGTTCATGTGAAGCACTTTCAACACACACACACACACACACACACACACACACACACACACACACACACACGCACACACATACACACACACACGCACACTCACACTATCTTGCTCTCTTTCTCATGCCAATCGCCCAGCGCTCACACAAACATACATCTGACAACATGCATCCCATCATACAAATGCGTAGCTGCATTTGGTGCTAACATAGAGGGCTGGAGGTGACCATGTGGGCATCCAGAGGGATCAATGGTGGTGCTGGGGACGGCACGACTTGGCAGTGAAGTGCTGGTTCTGCAAGCGGTCCAGAGAAGTGGACAGGTACATACAGCATGTTTACATGCATCCATAGCAGTGACAGCGAGGTATACAGGTTTGCCACAGGGCTGACGACATACATGTCATCCCTTCATGTCTTGTTTAGTTTTTCTTATTATTGCGTCTTCTGGATTTCTTCACCCTGGAGAGAGATTCAGAAGGATAAATATTTATGAGACTGACAACAGCTACATTTCTGAAATTAGCACCAACAGATTCACTGAATATGCTGCTATAAAATAAAATAAAGTCTAATGGTAAATGGAAAACAAACATGGATGACCTACAGTTTGAAGGGCTTATATCTTTAAAAAATTCAAATGTCAGTAGAGAATAGTTGGTCTGGCCAACTGCCAGTGGTGGAAAGTAACTAAGTACGTTTTATCAAGCACTGTAGTTGAGTATTTCCATTTCATGCGACAGAACTTTGCTCCAATACACTTCAAGGGCCAATATTATGCTTTTTACTCCACTGCACTTATCTGACAGCTACACTTACTAGTAACTTTTCAGATCAAGTTTTACATTGAAAAAAAAAACACATGATGAAGCTTCTAGCTTATGATAAATTGTTAAAGATTAGCCCAGTGGTTCCCAACATCTCTGGCTTGTGACAAAAAACAAAAGCTGTGTCTACTTGAGGCCTCTTTTCAAGTTTTTAGTTGTTCACCCAGAAGTTTCCTTCCTCTTAACTCTCAGATGGTTTCATTTAAGCCATCTATTTGAGGTCCAATAATGTAAAATTACAATATAAAAAAAAAAATACAATATTTTACAAAAAGTAATTGGAAAAAAGTGTGTAAACTTTTTTTCTAACAGAGGATATGAATAACAGGTCACTGGTGAAAAGAACGTGGATGCTGTGCTAAGCAGCACAGTCGTGGACACGTTAGGGGCCTCAGCCGTTGGTAAACAGTTTTTGATAGGTGAACATTATAGCATGTAAATGTAATGTATGTGTAACTGTAACTGAACATGAAAAGGGTGATGCTGACAAAGAGCAGCCATACTCACAAAAACAGAAACAAGTTCGCAGTGACTTCAGATGCAACGCACTTATCCACATGTAACCAAAACCACAATCTTTCCCTGACCTTAACTAAAGCACTTTTGTTAGGGGCTATCTTGCCACACACGGGACTCTGGCTGCAAACCCTGGGCTATGACGATCATTCTCCCACCATCCACAACAACCACCTCCTGGGGACTGTTAATAAATGTAACGCTTCATTCATTGATTCAAAAAAAACAAACAAACCATTGCCTCGGAACGTTATCCAGACAGTGATTACGTTTCTCACAAATCATGTTTGTTTAGTTGTATATAAATGTCATTTCTAGGAGACAGAGTTGGTCTGACAGACTGTTTGCTGCTGTGCCACATGCCAGCTTCAATGAACTATGACAACTCCCATGATAAGACTACAGTTTTAAGAGATTTTGTATTCATGCAGGTCCTTTACCAGCATAATAAACAATATCTCGTAGTTCCTCAGAAATTACTTTATTGTTTTTTTTCACATTGTGCACTTTAACTGTTTATGGTTTTTTTAAGAAGCAGACATGCAGCCTGGTGATAATCACCACCAGACACATTGGGAACATGTTTTTATGAGGAATTGTAGAAATTTAACTACATAACTCATTAAAAATGAGCTGTTGCGGTTTTTGCTATAAACAGTTTTCGAACACAGTGCTTCTTCCCAATCCGATCAACTCCGTCGCTGATGTGTAGTAAGTGATGTTAACTATGTGGAAGCTGCTTTTTAGAAAAAAAAAAAAAGTCACATTAAAACACTTCATTCTTCTGTCTCAGACACATGCTTATGAGATAGAAAGAAGCAGAAAAACCAGTGGCGGATTTATCACCACTCTTACTTCATGCTAATTATGTCACAGATAATAACTCAGCTGCTTACATCAACCGTGCCAGTGTTTTCAGTGAATTCATTGTCAGCAGGAAACTGTGAAATGGCCTTTTTTAACAATGGTTTATTTCTTCCTTGCAAGCTCTAAACTCAGAAGAGAGCTGTATTTCACTTCTGTCTCTGCCAGCAATGCTGGTGTCTGAGCAGAGAGAGTGAGGAGGTTTTTTCTTACTTGTTAATGGCGTTCTTTAAGTACTGCTGCAGCCACTTGGTCTCTGGGTTGATGCAAACTTCCCTGTTGCTCTTCAGCTTGGCACTGCAGGATTAAAAAAAAAAAAAGGAATTAGACTCCATATCTCTCTCTTTTTGTGTGACTAACCCATTTTACACGTAGATGTACATTTGCTTTTATAATTTCTAGACTTACGCTGGTGTTCACATGAAACAGAAGCGGCAGAGATAAAGAGGAAACTAACTATTTGAGTCTAATGTAAATCAATCAGCTTCGAGGACATGTCCTGTACTGGAGAATATTTTCAGCCCCCGGCCTCCTTTGTGGCTGAACATCCGGTGGTGGTGTACAGTACAGAGATTGTATCTGCTTTATTAGCTGTGTGGTCAACCAAGCTGTTACAGGACCTTGCAGTAACCTCAATGAAGTGTGATTGTCAATTCAATTAACACTGATCCTTAAAGAAGCTCATTTAAGTTCCTTAGGTTTTCTGCAGACAATTCAACAGGGAGCAGGGCTGTTGATGGGACAAATTACCTTCTAAGGACCACATCAAAGACTTTTCCTAAGCACACTAAGTTGATTTCCCACATCTCAGGGAGCCAGCAGTTTTGATTCATGTCAGTAACCAGTGAATCAACTTGTAAAAACAACTACAGTTGCTTGGGAGAGGTAATCACAACAAATTTTCTATCACCTGTAATCTTTTCAAAGTTTCATTATGGCCATTTGCGAACACTAGTGAAGTGTCGGTATTCATCTAACAAACAAAAAAACAGACATGAGAGTTGTGAGATGCATATTGTGAACACTGAACACTGTTTTCTGCATTTAAATTGTTGTATCAAATGTTGGAATGAGCCTGAACACTCACTCACTTGAACTCACGACTGGACTCTGATTTAAAATAAAGGTGACAAATTCTTCACTGTGATAGACTGCCTTGCTCAAGCAAGTTTCAACTCTCTGACTTTTCAAGTGCTGAAATCTATGTAAAAAAAAGAATGCCTTCTTGCAACATAGGAAAATTAACAAAAAACTCATTGTAGCCTATAATTTAGATAATGGCAGTCAGATATGTAGAATATAAGCAACTTCAAGTTATTAAACCCAGACATGCCCACCCCTGGCCTTTTAAACTCAAAGGTGCCACAGGCATTTGTAATTCCCTAAAGCACTATAAAGAGCATAATATATGTTTGGGTGGGTAATAATGGTAAACTTGAAGAGATAATGTTCTAAGGATGCTGTAGATTGACCGCTATGTACCTATATGTCTTTACCTGTGGCTAATAAATCACAAAAGCTCACTTCAACTAATGCTCCACTTAATCTCTGAAGACCTCCAAACATCTTACAACACATCCTGGTTAAAACCAGAGGATTACTACTTCTAACAAACTGTCACCTTAATGTCAAGAGTAAAAAAAAAAACACACCGGTGCTGCTTAATTTAACATCAGCTAACCAGTATTATTTTTTAACCGAAAAAAAAAAGGAACACAGATCCCTTTGTAAGTGCGTATCATAACATGAAAAAAAATACCTCCGCTATTTAACTGTTCAACACTTTTTGTATAAATCAGAGGACCTGGATGTTGAAATGAGCACAAAATGTCAGAGTAATATCTGATATGGTTTATGAATGCTGAGCTCAGAAACACCTCAGCTAAGCTCTAAAAACTTCAGCACATCCTACAACACATCCAAGCTTAAAAGCAGAGGATTACTGCACATAACAGGCTGTCACCCTCCGGTTGGTGATGAAAAATCACAGCTCTCTGTTTCCACTCAGGGACAGCTGGGAGGGAGGCTCACTTCGCAGATCACACTGTCCTGTAGGCCTTGTAAAACTGTCTCTACGCTGCACACAGAACATCCTAACACACAGTCTGATGTAGGTTTAAAAGTTTCGAAAGGCCCAAGTTAACAGTGACGTTGGCCTTAGAGGATACATCTTGCATCACACATCAAAAGCTTCCTTTTTTTTTTGTCATTTTCGCAGGCCTTTTTTTCCCCTGCCAAAATTATTTTAGAACACTATAAAACTTCTAAATCACCAGCTATCAAAACATTGTTCAAGCCAATGTAAGAATAGCATTTTATGAGTGTGGAAGACAGTACAGGATTTCCACTGAATTATGGTAAAACATCCAAAAGGCCTCTTTAAATTCTCAGTCACTATTGCTACAGTGGAGTTGTTTAAAGGTGGTATTAAGGCTGTGCATAATAATGGCATAATTGCATTGCTGTGTATTGTTGTGTTGTCTGTCTAACTGATAGTGGTTGCTGCCTATCCAGCACGCCTTTGTAAATGAGATTTTTAATCTCACTGATGCTTTCATGGTGAAAGAATGGCTTAATAAAAACATAAAAGGAAAATTTGAATTTTTTTAGTGCAGGGACGTCAAATTGATCCCACTCCATGATTTACAGCTCTGCGGTCACAGAGAGTGTGTGTTCTTGCGAGTGATGTCTGGCCTGTTGATAGGGAGCTGGGCCAGATATTTAGGAGAGGATTTTTTCTGTTGTCAGACACTGCTAGGTGAGTTTCAGATCCATTGGGCTGAACAGGGGGGGCAGGCTGTGGGGTCTCAACCCCCCTCCAAACATAGGGGTCTCACACCTCGGTGGCAAAAGGTCGTGTATGAGAGTTAACAACTCCGAGGTGTAGCGCTTCACCGCACCGCTTTTTCCTCCCTCCGTCTCTCCATCACACGACTCTGCAAATTAAACACATTCCTCTCCGCCTCAAACTGCTTTCTGATTCAATTTGTACCCCCACCCTCTCCTTCACCCATGCTACCCCTTTAATGTGCCACCTCCCCAATTCCTCACCCCATTTAGATGCACACACACGAAATGAGCAAATGGCCCCTAAACTTAAAAGAGCGGTTCAGGAGCATCAATCCAAGCATCAGCCCCAAATCCCTCAGTCTAACATGTGACTCAGGAGACCAAACAGCTCAGTAACTGAATCTGTGTTTGCTTTTCCTCCAGGGATGTCCCCTTCTTTCCCTCCTGTTTTATTTTATTAGGGATGGCCAGCTCATCTGCTCAGGAGCGCTCTGTTGTTTTGATGTGTCTCCTTTTATCCTGTTTATCTGTCTGCTTGTCTGGATGACCAACTGAGAGCCTAAACCCTAATTGACTTGGCTGGAATTTGAGGGCTGGAGTTCCGCAAGCAGCAGGTAGTAATTATTTCACAGCAAGTTAATACCAACAGCATGCTGGGACTGGTAAGGGGGGTAGGATGAGGGCGCATGGTGGGACACAGGGAGTGGGGGACAAAGAAGGTGTGGGGGGAAAGAGGCTATAGTGTTACTGGCTTTCTTTCATCTGTCTCAGTAGAGATATAGGAGCAGAGCTCTGCGGGCTCCTCGTCTGAATGACTTCTTGACTCCTTGTGCAGTTTTCTGGAGGGAAGTTAGAGGGAGTTTGTGGATCGGCCGAAGTGCTATGTATCCTTCCTGACCTTTTGCCATTCAGTCACCCCTTCTAACAGTCCCCAGCCCCCGCCCGCCAACTATTTGGCAGAAGCCCCATAGACATTTAGCCTTTTGGCTGTGAGGCTTCTGCCATAGCGAACAAATGAATGAAGCTTTTTAGTTAATGTGTTCCAGACCACTGACATTATACTCAATGTTGCTGGGTAGTTTGAGTCATAAATTTAAAAAAAAAAAAAAAAAAAAATTGGATAAAGGACACAGGGGGTCAGCAGAAATACAAAGGTAATCACTTTGACCCTTAATTATTGCTTCCTTTGCGAAACATAAATGGCCCCCTGAGCTCTGGCCGTCACTGTTTTCCTCTTTCTGAGTGGATCATGTTGTTTTGAACTCAGGCCTCTCATTCAGGAAAGAATAGAAGGATATTAACATTAATCTAGACTGTATTAGATGAATTCATGTTTTTATCAGATCTTTATTTTGTTTTATTCATCAAATAACAGTGGAAAGTGAGAAATAAAAGAGATTAATTGAAACAAAGACAAAACAAAAGAAAGAATAAATACGTAGGGAAAATGGAACACTATAACATATAGTCAGAATGGTTAGCTGTCACCTGACATAGACATAAAAACACTGCAACTATCAATAGTAGCTTGACAGGAATCAAGGATTGCAATATGGGATGACGGAGGCTGAAAAGAAAGCACCATCCACTTAAAGACAGGGTAATCAGTCAACAATGCAAGTACGAAATTACTTGAGGAAGCCAAGTGGAATATAATCAACATTAGTACATGCATATTTTTGGATTACTGCTATTTTCTCACCATATCCGTGATGCTGTTTCATTGGGAGATGAGCACTTTCAATAGCGCTATAACTTCAGCACATTTTGTAGTGAAACTGTTGATTAATGATACTTGCAGTCCTTAAATCTTTTATTGTTCAGTGTGCTGTATGTGTGCATTTGTTTCGGAGCATAGATTTTTTTTTTTTCATTATTATTTTTGAAGAGGTCACTAAATTTAAAAAAAAAAAATGGATTCTAGTTGTTTTCATTATATTAATTTTTGTAAATGCACTGGCACTTTTTCATGTATTTAGAAATAATTTAGTTGCCATTTAATTAAGACTTAATGATATTTCTATTGCTGAAGGATTTCTGTAGCAAATATGTGAATATGCATTCCTATAAATATGCCATTAGAATTCCTTTAAGCTCTTTTTTATTTTCATCATTTGGTACATCTCCACTTATGTATTCCTAAAAATTGTCTGGACCGACAATGCTGCAAAATGAACTTTTTCTCTGCATGTCACTATAAAGACGTTTGGGGTGGGAGATCACACTTACTCATAGCAAACACATCAAATATGATCAGATCAGCTAGATTCCACTTGTCCTGTTGCAATAAAAATTGTAAATCAATAAAATGTAATCAATAAAAATGTTTAGTGCAACATTACAACTTTTACATCAGTGCTGCTCCTGATGGATAGACAGAACAAAGCAACTCATTTCAACATGATGCTTAACAGTGTTTAGGTGCTACATATTCAAGGAGCATCACGTCCCTATGGGCACTGTGCATGGACCCAACGGGGATCAGCCACAAAATGTCCTGTCACCGACCAGCTAGCTGTTTTATACCAAAGCATGAATGTCCCGTAAGAACAAAATAACTTTAAGGTCTCTAAAGATTATTTGTCAGTGACTTGGACCTATTGTAGTCACTTTTTTTTATAAAAAGGGGCCATAGTCTGAAATATGCCAAAAGACTGCAATGTACTAGAAGCTTGACTTGTCTTTGATCAACACAGTCAGTAAAATTCACCTAAATACACCAACATCTAAAAGACTTAAATTCAACAAGCTACATAAGTGCCAGAATAATTTCAACCATCATCAGACATTCCCACCAGGAAATACATTTCTTTAAGTTAATCACTGCAGTAATTTCATACTTAATTACTTACATGACTTGGAAGGGGCAGTTCGGTGTGTGGAGGAACTTGAGCTCTTTGATGGAGCGCTGAGGAACTGTGTGGAGGGTGGAACGACACCAACACCGCTCAACCAGACTGATGGGCTTTGCTGCAAACACACAAGGAAAATGTCAAATTAGCAATAAAGTTAGAAAAGAAATGCGATAAAGCTACAAGGGAATAAGACGTTGACACAAACACTGCATTTGAACTAAATTAGTTGAATGATTATGCAGTTCAGTAGCAAATAAAGTCACTGCTATAGTGTATGGTATATTTTAAACAATGTAAATGTTCCACTGCACACAGAGAAGGGGCTGTTAAGGTCCATAGAAGGAACTACATATTAACATCAACATCAGTTAATATCAAAATTCAAAGACAGTAGCTTCGACTCCATTTCAGTTGTAATTAAATACATCACTTCCCTCAGAGGACAAACTGAAAACACGTTTAATCTACTGTAATAAGCGTTTAAAAGCATGGGAACGTATGAGTTTACCTGATATAGCTGTGAACGACATGTTCATTAAAAAGAGATTAGCCCTTTCTGACCACTCACTCACACACACACACACACACACACATGCATGCAGAATTTTAGCTTTTCACTCCCAGAGCATTCAGCCAGGCCTCTCTAAAGGAAAAGGGCCCTCAACATTCAATTTCCAATATTCGCCTCTTTTATGAAAGAGCACTCTGCGGCTCAGACGGCATCAACAGCCTCTGTGAAAATCACCTCAAGTACATTCTTAAAATTATTACAAATCACCCCTGTGCCTCCACGGAGGCTTGTGGGGGCCCTGAGGACCACAGATGCACACGACTAACTCCAAATACAGGCCATTACAAAACTGATTGTAGTTTTGTACTTATTTGCCCTCTTGAAAAACAGCAGAGTTTCCAAAGAAATTCTGAAGGTTGTGAAAATGTCAGCTCATTCTATGTATCAGCCGTTTCCTTTCCTGATAAACACAGAAATCCAAAAAATCAAGTGCACCAAGTGTGACTAACAGACCTTTGTTCTGTGGTTCAACATATTCCTAACGATATGCCTGTTTATAATGCAACACCAAATGCCCTGCCACAAATGGCTAAATCCTCAGTAATATCAGCCTAATGATTCACACCCATTCAGGCTCTTTTCTCATGCAAACTAAGGGATCATTATGCAGCCTGCAGCACCAGGGCCAGAAGCGAGCATCCACTGCTATCAACACCACATTGTTATACCTAATTAGAAACTAATTAAAAGAAAGCAAAGAGAAAAGACAAATACACACATTTAGACCTAACTCTTTAATGTGCAATCAGGGGTCTTACTGGGGTCGAAAAAACAAGCTTAGCATAATGCAGGCAGGGTGACTCAACACCGTGACTTGTCCCCGACCAAAGTTGACATGAGGGTGATTAATGTGGGGTCAAAACTGCTCCCCACCTCTCATACACAAAGGATTTTAGCTCAAAATACTGAATATAGTAATTCATGCAAAATTATCACCTTGATTTATTGGTCATTAAAAAAAAAATTCTGGTACTAAAATGCTACAGAAAGCTGCAGTAGTGATGTAGATTTACCGATTACAGTCAGTAGGTTGTAATTCAACTTCTATATCACCAATCCCGCGCTACAGCAAATGGTTATTTTCAACATTGATACATTTTCATTTTTCTCATGTAATTGTTTATTCCCCCGTTAACGTCTTCAAGTTGCTTGTTTTCTGAGGCCGACTGTCCAACAACCCAAAGACAGAGATCTCAGAAAACCATCAAAAATTCACACTTGATGAATCAGAATCAGTTAATTTTGGAGATGCTCCTTCAAAAAAGGCCTAAACTATTAATTTATTTCAAAATAGCTGCAGATTAATTTTCGACTAATACATTAATTGGGTAATCGTTTAAGCTCCGCAGTAGGCATTTAATACAGATAAATGGTGGATGAATCAGTATCAAATAAAAGTGTACTCTCTGCTCAGTAGTTTTCCGTGTCATGAACATGAGATGTAACAAAATAGAAACAAAGCAGGAATAGAAGCGCTGGATTTTACTTTAACGGCCAGAGGTGCAACAACACTAGAGGATTTGTCAAAAAGATGTCTTCCTAGTCTGCAACAAGTGAAACTCATCAACCATCAAACCATAAAAATCTGGAGGAATAAAACCTGACAAAGGACCAGCAACAATGTCATAAGTTAAGCTTCGACCTTGAAAAAGAAGTTAAAACTAAAGCCAAAAGGACCTTCATTTAGATACGAGACATTCAGCTGATTTTGTAATACAGACAGTCATTAACTAGCTAATTTTAATAGTTCCTACATAGCCAATATTAATACAATCCAAACAATAGAAGTCCAAGCATCCACATCAAACAGGCAGCAAAATCCTTTCCCAACCTTTAACAGTAAAACATCTCATGTAGCAAAATTTCCCCTAGAAAAAAAATCTACCAAAACTCCCAGTAATGATCTCTCTATCGTCCCTCTCCTGGACTCACCACTGGAGGTTGGTGTGTGTGTGGCCACGGCCAGCAGAGCCATCAATGCCAGCAGTTTGACATCCATGGTGGTGGGCTAACAGGCTGCAGGTGGGCTGCTCTCACTCTCTCTCTGTCCCTCTGCTACAATCCAGGGCACAACTGTGACCGCCAGCTCTGCTCTGCGCTGTGTTAAATCTTCAGATGGGAGATCTAGAGAGAGAGAGAGAGAGAGAGAGAGAGAGAGAGAGAGTCCCACTTCCTTAAGAGGGAGGGAGGGGGGGCCTAGAATGCGAGGAGAAGAGGTGAGAGTAGGGGAGGGGAGGGGAAGGAGGGAGCAGCAGCGAGTCAGTAGAGACTTCCTCAATTGTTAATGTGTTGGCTGGGAATCAAGAAGACTGAAGGGAATTCTTTTTCTCTCTCTTTTCTCTGATTTCGCTCCATTTTTCAGCTGTTCACAACTTTTTCTCACTTCTCTTTTAGTTTTTCTGTGCATTCACTTTGACGCTCCTTGCATACACACACACACACACACACACACACACACACACACACACACACACACACACACACACACACACACACACACGCACAGTACTTGCAACTTCCACTATGTCCCAACAAACAGTCACAGACTATTTCAGAGCTCGTTGCTGTTCCACTGATATTGTTGTATATTTGTGAGGTGGGTTTTTGTTTATTGTAAACAATAATTTCTCCACAGCTTCACAAGAAATATTTAAAATCAAATTCAAAAGTAAGAGGTGGGAAGAAAAATCATTTGCATGACATAAAGTATCAAAGAAATCAGTTTAGATCTTTATTGTCCTATTGAGGGAGATTTTATTTGCTGCAAGGCAAAAAAAAAAAAAAAAGACATTGAAATAGAGCAAATATAATAACACAGTACAATAAAAAAAAATACATAGTCTGCCATGTGATTAAAAAGTAAGTAAAGTAATTACTTAAAAAGAGGACAGTCGTTAGCTAAAAATGGGTTTTACTTTCTTTATTATTGCGGTCTAAAAATATAAACTGTCTGGACAGGTGGGTTATTGCTGCGCAATGATTTTTTTTACAGTGTTCATGTTCTTCTATCAACAAATCAATGAAAAGAACCGTTTCTATGAAGGAACTTTAAAATTGAAGGAAATTTCACTACTGATGCACACAAACTGCATGTTGTTCAGCTGATGTTAATCAGCATTCAAGGTATCAACTTAATGTTTCTACTGTAGTTTGCCACCTAAACAGCTCATATGGGGCTTAAAATTATATAAACAATTAAACGCACTTGTGAAACAGTGAACATCAATGTAACAAGGCAACGGATGTGTGTGTGTATGTTGCTGAGCAGTTACTATAGTATATGCATGTATGTACATGTCTATACATGTGTGTGTGTCTGCAAACATGCTTGCAATTATGCATGTTTTTGTCTCTTTTTGCACCATTCTGCTGCATTGAACCCAGCAGCTGGTAAACTGAAACTGGTCTTCATGCCAGAACTTGACGCCTTTTCTGTCGGAGCAGTTGGAGGTGATTCAACACCCCCCACCCTCATTTGCAGCCACACACCACTACCACCAGTAATAAAACCATACATTGCCAAAGACCTGCCTGTCGATTCATACACCGAAACCAATCCCCTGCAGTTTACAGGCCCATTCCATGGCAGCATGCTGAGGGAGTACTCACTGGTCTGAGTCCTGCTGTAGGCTATAAACCTGAGAGGGTGTTTACTATGAGCCAGAGACTCATGCAACATAACTGCTATCACTGCTGAGGAGACAAACATCAAATTACCTTGGAGGAACTAACTTTTTAACTTTTTTGGGGGGGGGGGACAAATAATGCATTTTTGTTGTTTCATGGCCCAAATAACAGTACAAAATTTAATTTACCTTTAGTGGAATCTAGCCATATAAATAGATTTTGAAATACATGCTTCAGAGATCTCTATGGCCAACATAAAATAACGGATGGGTTTTTGTTTTTAGTGCTTACTAAAAACACAGCAGTTTTGATTGGACTACATCGGAATATCCAGAGTAAAAGAATTGTGAAAGGGTATGTGCTCTTGAATCCAGGTTTTCCCAAAGATAGTGTCATGAGCGTGTAGCCAAAGTCAACAGCCTCATTTCATAGCAAAACTGTCTGCACACTGAATGAAAATGCGGCCAAAGGTTTCTCAGACCCACAATTTACTTAATGTACAAAACAGCTGTGCTGGTCCTTATGGTCAAAGGACCAGCACAGCTTCACCACGAGTGATCTCGACATTGTTTGCTGATGAATTGTTAAAATGTAAGCACCACAAACCAAATCCCATTCACCCCCCTTATGTTTGCGTGGAAACAGAGGTCTCAGAAGCTGGACAATTAAAACCAAAACTATCTGCACACCCAGATTCCGCTAGAGGTAAGTTTAAAATGTGTGTGTACCCTCTAATGTAATCATTTGTGTATTAGAATATGGGCTTTAAAAAGGACCACAGCACTAGTTTTTAAGTAGGGCTGGGAAACAGATGTAGGCTATAAGGTTTGATTTGATTTAAAGCAGTCTATCACAGTGACGCTCAACCTTGCTATGAGCTCCACACCTTCAACATGCAACAGTGTTTGGATTTCCTCCATAGATGTAATGTTTCTATGATGGGATGTTTGGCATAGTAAAATAAGTCTGTATTCTGTTTCATGCAAACACTAACATTTACATGTTAGCTCAGTTAAACCCCAAATTCCAAAACCACCCTAAAACCTTGTCAAGCTCATTATCAAAGCACTGAGGCTTGTATTTACTGAGACACAAAAACAAATGTCAGAAGGGTTTTAGCTGCTCCAGCGCTTACACGCCACAGAAATGCTGCTGCGATGGAGGCTGGGAATGCGTCTGGCACGTTTACCACAGACCTGTGGGACAACACTGCCACTTGTATCACATGTGGGGTCAAGGGTCAGTGTTTCATGTCCCTGTATAGGGTTACAGGCAGTAGAGCTGCCAGGTCTTTGTTGTGGACCAGTCCAGACGAGCTTGCACAAATGACTGTCATGATGAGGGACATGATGGAGAGCAGACGAGTGTTTGGTCTGCATCAGGTCCACACATGCAACGCTTGCCACACGATCCTAACTGAATTAAGTAACTGCCCAAATAAAGATTATCAGGTGCAATAATAGTGTTTGTCTCTTGTAAAACAGAACTGAATGTATAAGGATGTGATGAAATAGGAACTAACGGGATTTTAATTAGAGAAGAAAAGCATCCAAAAGTTTTTTTGTTCTCTGACAGAACCTGCTGTTTTCCTGCCATGCCTCAATTCATGGTTTGTAGTGAATTTGTATGATAAAACAGTTTTAGAAGAGAACAATAACGCACAAAATAAAACCCATCAGTGGAGGAGATGATGTTATCATCTTTCTCTTGTATATACAGTTGGCTGACAAATTAAAGGAAAAACCAACATAAAGTGTCTCAGTAAAGTGTTGGGCCACCATGCTGCCAGAGCAGCTTCAATGCACCTTGGCATTGATTCTCCAAGTCTCTGTATCTCTACCAGAGGGACGAGCACCATTCTTCCAAAAGATATTCCCTCATTTGGTGTTTTGATGATGGTGGTGGAGAGCGCTGGCTAACACGTCGGTCCAAAATCTCCCAAAGGTGTTCAGTTGAGATGATTCAAATATGATTCAAATCACTTCTTTCATACTCATCAAACCATTCAGTGACCCCTCGTGCCCTAGGGATGGTGGCATTGTCATCCTGGAAGAGACCACTCCCATCAGGATAGAAATATTTCATCATAGGATAAATGTGATCACTCAGAACAACTTTGTCTTGATTTACAGTGACTCTTCGCTCTAAGAGGACACGTAGACCCGAACCTTGTCAGCAAAATGCCCCACACAGCATAAAGGAGCCACTGGATCCCCTCACTGTACGGGTCAAACATTCGGGCCTCTACAGTTCGCCTGGTGTACGCCACACATGCACTCGCCCACTTGTCAAGAATATGCTGAAGGACAACTCACGTGACCAAATCACTTTTTTCAAAATCTCTTTAGATAAGTGCCTCAAGTGGCCATTCATCTTTGTAATGAGGGATTTGTGCACTGCAACCCTACTATATTATCCCTCTCTATGTAATTGTCGACGGGCTGTTCTTGCTGACACGGTCGGAACACGACCTGCGTTGACATTCGCACCTGAGGAAGATGCACCAGCATCACGGTCATTGGTCATCAAATGTGCACTGTTGAACACAATTTCCAACACTATTTACCGGGCTCTTTCCAATAGATCTAAATGAAGGCGTCACTTTAGTCACTGCTCCTATTGAAACACCAGCCAGTTAAGCAGTCTTTGTGACTGAGGCTCCTGCCATCTGTGCCCCAACAATGAACCCTTTCAAAGTCACTTAGATCTTTTCCTCTTGCATCTTGATACAAAATCAGAACCAACTGGACCTGCTCAGCATTTTTATAGAGGACACAGAGCATGATTGGATGTTAACTGCTTAATTGTAACACGCAGCGCACCTGTGAAGCAGGAAGGAAGCATCTGCATTCCTCATCTTTCCCTTCTCATTTATTCAGGTTTTCCCTTTAATTTTTCACCTCTGTGTAAATATATATATATATATATATGTATATATATATATATATATATATATATACATATTTATATATACATATATATACATGTTTTCTGTCTTATGAACTAAAGATTATAAAATACATGCACTCTGCCCAGTTCAATAATTGTCTTTCATCAGCAGTTGTGTCAAAGCACTTAAACCAAAGGTACACAAACACATTATTAATGTCTTTCATGGCCTTCTATGTAAAAATGAACCCAAATAAACACAGACTAATCTTTTCAGTAATCTCCCATGTGACAGCAGATCCCGACTTTCCTGTTGGGATCTATGTGTGGAGATTGCTTTGTGGTCCGGAGTTTATTGTGTTTGTCCAGGGGTTTGAGTCTGGTGCTGAGTTTTATTTTATGGTGGCAGAGCAGACGAAAGGTTTCTCTCCACTGGGCTTAGATAAACAGTAGTTCACAATCACTGCTGGGCCTGTATGAGAGGCTCAAAATGTGCTATGTAAACACGCATTAATCAACATGTGGAAAGATTCTCAAGAGCACCAAATGTATCAGCTGCTACATCATAAAAAGGGAAAGGGTTGATTAAAAACTATTCCTATTTGTAGTTAGTTAGTTTACACTATATAAAAGATTCAAAGTCTAATAACTCATTGTTTGAAAAAAACTTATTTTGAAGATGCGTGTTGGGGTTCTGTAAATGAGATAAACAGGAAATTTGGGGGGTTAAATTGTGTTTGTGTTTCTGTGTGTGCTAGGGGGCTTAGAGAGTGGGCTGGGTTTGTGATGTGAGTCTGTTGGGTTTTTTTTTTTTTTGGGGGGGGGGTTCCTGTTATCAGTTAGCACATTTTTCTCTGGGAAGCTGGTTTCTCAGGAGGAAGACGCGCGCACACATACACACACATGCCCTGTTGAGGATTGATTAAGCTAGATGGAGCATCCTACTGTGCAGGGAAAACATTTTCATTAAACACTTAAGTCCATTGAGAAGCAATGGATCAATTATTCTCTCCAGTGGCCAAAATGATCAACTGTTTCATTATTAATGGATCAAAAATGCTGCCGCTCAGTGGAGGACAGTGCTGTTTATCAGGGGTTTAAAGAGACGTAGAATCTGCTAAAATTCAGTTTAACTATAGGCAACAGAGTTGTTTTTTTTAACGTGGAGTATCTCACTCACATTAGATTCCGATATACTTACTTAGTTATGGAGCCAATATGGCATCCTGACTATTCCAATATAGATGCTGGAAGTTTATCGAAGTGTCAGTGATGCTTTCATCACAAAGTGTTCTCAGAAATGTCCGTGTTACAGTAAAAGAAATTCACAGCAAAACTGAAGGCAATAATTTCTTGTATTGGGCCTAGCATCATAACTGTAGGGAAATCTGTATTTCTCACCTTTCTGAATGTACTTCTGTTCAAGACTGCATCAAAACTACATTTAAATGAAAGTAAAATGACTGATTTTAGAGTGTATTCAAAAAGTGTTGGTATATGAAGAAGGTTAGAGAAGCAGAAGTTCTCTGCACATCTGTGTGATTCAGCTGAGTGCTGTTGAAATGCAGAGATAATGTAAAACTAGAATGGTACTGAGTACAGCGCATACCTCCACCAAGACCAAACAAATGTCGAAAAATGCCCTATCTGGCATTGTTAATGAAAGTTATAAAAAAACGTCCTGCATCCACCCCTCTAACTGGATCTACAGCAACCTTTAATGGGTTCCTCCCTGTCCCATGCCCCGTCCCTCCACCAAGTTTGGTGCAAATTGGTTGAGTACGTATTGTGTAATTCTGCTGAAAAACAAACAAACAAACAAACCAACAAACAAACAGACGGGTGGAAAGATAACCTATTGGCAAACTAATAAACTAAAATTAGAGAGGGCTTTGCTGGGAGAGGGGGGTGGGGTGCAGTGGAAACACAGACCTGTATAATTTTAATATGTTCTATTTCTTTTAAGTCATTTAACTGATTTTAGAATTGTATCTGGGGACCGATATATAATTTTTACACTAACTTTTCCTATAGTGTATTGTATACTGATAATAAATACATACCAAGGTCCCTGTATATTTACAACACCATTTATACAGATACAGTCTAACAGAGTCACTGACATTGGTGTAGACTCTTAGTCCTGTTATTCATTTATCATTAGCATTTTTGTCAGTAATTTAGCAAGTACTTACTCTTCCAGGAGGAGCAAATGCTTAAATAAATCATATGATATTTTTATTTTAGTGTATTCAATTGCAGTCATTAAAGCCACTGCAGAAATTAAACAGAAATGAAACTTGAGACTTCTCACTTGTCAGTAAACACATGTAGGATATTCAATTTCTGTGGTACACATTAGACAAAAGAGACATTCAAAATGTAATTTGGACTTTCAGCATTCAGTGCATATGCTATAGTTAGTGATTAAGTAGAATGCTTTTGATAGTATTAAAAGCGGAAAACTCTCAATTGACAAAACACCACCAGGACAGAAATGTTGCAGGCAACACTATACAACAGGTTAAATGAGTAACATTTGAATAATAGAACAGAATTATATGAGCACTCAGAGGGCAGCAGTCTAGTAACAGTCCCGTTGAGACAATGATTAATACCCATATGGGTCTTGGCTCAACAAAACATGGAAGAAGCTCCTCCTTGAGTCAGCCTCTTGACCATTTTAATCCTTCACTTCCCATTCACATGTACAGCACATACAGTCAGAAAGCTATGGATGCTGGCAGGGAGTGATGATGAAGGCATTTCCATATGAATAAGTGTCTGGTCTTTAGGTAGAAACGTCCTGAATGCGTTTGAAGTTTTCAGCTCTCCTTGGCTGTCAGTTATGTGAGAAAGGCCTCTCAATGACTAATCCAGTTTACTTTGTGCCCGTCTGTGGAGGAGAGAATCTGGCATGACACCAAATGCCACTCTATAGATGCTTTTCCAAACAAAGGCAAGAATCGGCTGCCCCTCCTCTGCTCTCCTCCTCCACTCTCTCTCGTTTCCTGCTTGACAAACACGCTGAATCCGCCCCTTCTTTCATATATTTGTCAAAAGCAGGGTTTCTATCTGACCCTGTTGCCATGGTTTCAGCCCCTGTATGAGGCAGTACATGTGTTTACTGTATATATTATGGGATGCAGAGAAAAGAGAGGGCGGCCTGGAGTGCCCTTTGGTGCCACATTCGAGTGTGTAAGACTGTGTGTGTTTTTAATGCTAGGCAGGTGTCTGCTCCGCTCCCCAGGCAAATGCTTAGAGCAGGAGGCCATAAGAAGGGAAGGCCATCACAACGCAAACTCTAATTGGATGGGATGTACAGTGAATGCTCAGTGATCAGAGGCGTGTGGTCAAACGACATGCACGTGGTTCTGTGAATGAGTGTGTATGTCTTCCCTTTATAGACCAGGATGAGAAACGAACAAACGCTTGAGACGAAACTGCCCTTAAAAGTTAATCAAATACCCCAAACTTCTTAACTACGAAGGTAAAAAAGCCCTTAATAATTTTGGAATTCATCCTATTCATATTTTCTTTATCATATTAATCACATGAACAGCATAAATTTGAAGAAATGTTTGGCCAGTAGTATGAGAAAATATTGACCTCAGACAAATGACTACATCAAAAACAAAACAAAACAAAACAAAACAAAAATAAATGAGGACAATTGAAGATTTGGATGCAGATGGGGAACAGAAAATAGTGAAACAGCGCCAGTTGTACAAGAAGCATGACAGTTGTTATTTTATTTAAAATAAATGTTGATGATATATAATAATAATTTGTTGCTGCTTTGCAGTGCATTTGTATTATTTCACAGTTCAATAAAATTGTCTACAATTTTATGCCAATGCAGGACTGTGCGCTGAGCATGATCACAGATAGAAAGTTTTGGGTGTTCTCATTTTGTGCCACTGATGGGGCGTGCAGACCTCATCTGGATGTGACAGTTTTCATGACATCACCTCTGAGATTCTTGTTGGAAAAGACATATTAATGGCGGCAGCTGTTTGCCCCTCTTCCTCCAGCCGTCCCATGGCGAAGCCTGATTGAGGGGTCCGTTTCAAATTGACAAGTTTAATTTTCATGAGTTTGTCTTAAGCCAAAGCTGAAGGAGGCCAAGAGGCCTTGGAGAAAAAAGGAGATAAATTGAAAACACCAGGTTACATGGCAGTGTTTTAAAGAACATATTCCTCTGTTGAGCTTTTCAGAGTTTGCAAATCAAAGTCAAATTGGCTCGCACACATCTTCCAGCACTAGCTTTGATAGTAACAACTCTGCACACAGCAGCATTTTGTTGAGTTCTCTCTTTGTTCAACCTGGAGTTTGCTCAGCATTGAAGCAATTCACTGTCTAAAATCTGTGCAGTCAAATAAGAATGGATGCTGTCTTTGTGATGTAAATTACCTATGGGCTCTGAAGGCTTAATGGGATGTTTGCTCGCACATCAGGAACAAATCTGTTGGCTTTGGCGCATACTCATGTAACTTTTATTTAAACACCACACACAGACACCGCACACATCCACGTTAATTCCAACACGGGCTTCTCAGCACTTTTTGATCAAGACACAAATAACCACAGCAGCGTTGTGGAGCAAGGCCAGAGCTGAGGCCAGGCAATGATTGGACAGCCAGTATTGATGTGAGTCCACCTCACTGCTCCCTGTCTGGCCAGAACTCACGTTCTGGCAGCTGGGGGGCAACCAGTACTTTGTCGTTTTAAACTGTTAAAGCCACAATAGTTGACAGATTGTTTGTGCTTCAACAACCAACACAATCCTGTGTTAAACAGAGAAAGCCTGTTCTAGAAAGCCAAACAGAGCATTGCTATGGTGAGTTTGTTGGTTAAAATTAAGACTGTTGTCATGGTTATTATTAGAAAAATAACAGTGACTCTGTGTGACAGTGAAGATGCTTCCCTATCGTCCACATGCCTAATGTTAAGTACGGTACATAAACATCATCCAAGTTCCTACTTGGCGCAGAACACTGGCACTGAATCTGCCTGTGTATGGCTGAATAACCCAATATGAATGTATTTCTTCAGTATAGCTTGTTACATGTGAACTTTTTTCTATACATGTGATCTTTTTCTATTCAATGTTCAGTCACAGTACTGAGTGTAGGTCTCCCTTGTTTTGGAAGCATTGAGAACTCAATACTCAGTCACTGCAGTTACTCGTGAAAAATGCAGGAAAATAGACTTGGAGTCTAAAACTCTGCCTGTAATACGCAGACGTATTATACATATTATATGCATATGCATGTAAATGCAAGTCCTCTTGCTGGATTGATTAAAATAGGACAATCTGTGTTCTGTCAGAAGTGCAAGACACGGACGACTGAAAAACGCGGCTAAAACGCTTTCTCTGTAGACACGCCGTTAGACTTCATGCAGCACTCCAGAGCTTCTCACATTGAAGCAGTGGAGTTTACAAACCCTCCTACTCCATACTCCTTCTGTTTTGGTGGAAGCTAGCAGCTAGCTACCAAACCTCCAGCCCGTTAAGCTAACCTGTCTCGAGCAGTCTCTCTACTGAACTCACGAAAGACAGCAAACAAGCTGAACATCCAAAACGTCAAAATAACAAAGCATTACTGGAATTAGTAACTGTAATGTAATTACTAAATTTCCAATTGTAATATCTTACGTTATTTGTAAAATATATATATATATATATATATATATATAATACTGTTATTGAACAAATTCATTTACAGAGATATAAATTTAGTATGTTTAAAAAAAACAGGAATGTTGGCTTTCATAGGGTATGATGTGAAAAAGTTTTGTATGATATCATACAACCCCTTTTAGATTCACTGTTGTGTCAAACATCTCACTTGGATAAATGTCAGGCTTCCAGATGAGATAGATTATTACATGAGACATTATGCACCTTCTGAATGTTCTCTTCTTATTGTTTCCTCTTTCGTGTTTTACTTCTCAGTTTCCCTGTTTCCCCGACTTTGATCATTTTCCTTGTCTTCACTCTCCACCTCTCTATCTCTGTGAATTGTCTATGTTTTTTTCCTACTCTACACCATTCTTTGGTTTCAGGACATCTTTGACTGAACTACAGGTGTATTACCCAATTATATTCAGCTGTGACAGTTGCTGCTTGCTTGTTTCACCATAACACCAACACACTTTAAATTTCTGGCTCCAAGTGTAAACCCAATTTCCATAGGCTTCAAAGTAGCCCATTAGAAAAAAGAGACATAATGACATTATAAATTCATTCTTGACCTTGAAAACAGTAATTGACATGACAATCTCACCAGAAGTCTTCCACTGTATTACGCAAGCTTCCTCTGGAGATGGAGTTTGCCATCGGAGTTTGGTTAGGAATGAACAAAAATTACAGTTAACTCCATTCCTTGCCCTTTTTCTCTTGAAAGGTAGAAAATGAACCCACCTTTCACAGTGTTTGAATACTATTACTATTACTCTTATTAGTACCCTGTACATGTCGGTTTGTTAAGAAGACTAGTGTAAATTATGGTTGCTAAGATTCAACTGGACAATAGAGCTTCAAAGTTAGTTTTGTGAAGCTTCACATTTTCTGCAACAACATCTGCAACAATCTTTAATACTTGTTTTAATACACATGTGAGCTGCATCAGAGTGATATTAGACCAAACAAAATGTCCAGAAGTAAGGAATAAACAAATATTTTGAATAGGGTCCATGTATATTTAGACTGCACAAACAAGAAAGAATAATGTGACAAAACTCGTTCCAATACAGCTGAGAGGTCCTGAACTTCTAAACAAGCTTTCTGTAATAAATATAAAGACTTTTAAGTCTTAATCGTGCTACACTTTGGTGTAAACATCCCGTTTTTTTAATCATACAGTTTATCTCAATCACATTATCTACTACAATAAATTTCCTGTTCCGCATTGAGTTGAGTTTCACTTGAGAATAAAAACCGGCTGCTACTCAAACCATTTTTGGCCACTCAGCTTTTAACTGGAGACCCATTAACTTGTATTATGAGTACTATCCTCTCAGTTTCGCTAATTTATGACCCGTCTGTGAGAACATGACAGGACTTTCTCTCTCCTCCTCTTTTTTCTTCTTCTCTCTAGTCAGAGGAATAACAAGAAGAGAGATTTACCCACCCATTGAAGTTTCTGTAAGATGATTCCCAGATGGAAGAGAGGTATAAACCCTCACGCTAAATGTGAAGTGACAGATGAAAGTCCATGTAGCTTTCCTCTGAAACAGTGGCACGGGTCGGTCATCAGTTTCTTCTTGCTGCCTGTGCTGAATTAAAACTATTTTCTCATACCCTGAGAAAGTCAGATATAAGGGAATTACAGAGGTTTTACCATTTGATATCCGTCTTTAAGGTGACACTCCCTTCAAAATTTCCCACACTAATGAGACAGATAATACCATCATTGTATGTCATGAATCTCACTATGTAAAGTAATTTATCCAGTGTATCACAGGTCCATGAGTGCATAGAGTTTAACAAGGAATCAAGCCAGAAATGTAGCAAGAGTGGCAGTTAGTTTTTGAGGGTTTCATGTAAAATGGGCATAATGAGTAATCTGGTGTGCTATTTGTGTTGGATTGTCAACTTTTCAATTTAGAAATGTAGGTTCCCCTGCTGCCTTAAAAATGTGAGTTGACCGAACCAAGGTTGAAGTTATGAATGAAGTGAAATTGTTTGTCATTTTATGCATTTTGAAAATGTAAAACTAACTTAGATAAATTAACTTGAGAAAACAAGTTAAATAAGCTCATGATATTTAGTTGATTCAACTGTTTAGTCACACAGACAGTCACTACAGACAGACTAGCTTTCCTTTTACCTTATCTCTGTTTACAGACTCAGTTCTTCATCTGACATGATGAATTTACAGCTGCAACTTTTGATGCCACTTTGTACCCAAGTCAGTCCAAAGACATATAACAAGGCTGCTCCCAGTGACTTTCTTAAGTTCTAATTGCACGGGGATAGGGACTGAATTCACTAAATATACTAACCTTCATCATGGTTGACATTGTTTTTATTGTTAAGAAGCAATTATGACTTAATATAACGTGTATTAAAGACACAAAGCCAGTCTCCATCATAAATGCTCGAAATACAAAAAAAAAGAGTCTCTGGAGATTTTTAACTCTCAAACAATGCATGCTGGGAAGTCTGTTAATATGCTAGTTTCGTTTCTTAAAGACTTAGTTGAATGTGTTGAGTGAACTCTCAGCCGGTCATTCATTCAAGTTACAGAAACTCATGTTTATAACTTCTAATGTCTGAAAATTAAAACTAAGCATTTTATTTTGAATTAACTTGAAATTAACCAAACTTATATACTTTACATTAAGCTAATGAGAAAAGATTAGTTGATTCCACTTCATTCCTGTATGATGTTTTACAGTATAGGCAAATTGGACAAGCCCATTGGTTCCTACTGAAGACTTAAACCCATGTTGCAAAAAATATGGCTCTGTAGGTCACTGTAGCTTTTAGCAAGCGTTACTCAAATCGAGGGAAATGGTACATTTGCTGGGGACTGTGATCAGCTGTGGACGAATACACATTTGGTGCTCTAGTGGGTATTTAAAGCATCAGGACCGTATATGTGGGAAATAAACTACTGTGCCCGCAGTACTGATGGAACATTACACCAAGTGCAACAGTGTGGTTCACTGATGTGTCTTTAATAGATTTTGGACAATAATAGAGCTTTATGGCACACAGGAACCATCAGGCTTTGAATACACGGACTACACTTGTTAGTGGGATCGATTCATTGTTGATGTAAGTCTTTTTCGAATTTCACCAGATGAGTCCTTTACCAAGCTTCAGAAAACTAATGGATGATGATCAAAAGAGATCAGAGATGAGGAAATCTGATTTAAGTCTAAAATATCTAAAAGAGAAAAAAACTATACCCAATATACCCTAAGAGCAGACACAAAGTCAAATGAGGTGCGTGAAATGCAGCATGGTAAAAACTTTTTTGAGGCGTGTTTGGTCCTTCAAAGCTTTATCTGTAGTAACGATAGAGTTGTCCACAACTGACGCACGAAGGATCACACAAAAAAAGGATAGCTCAGCCAACAATAATGATCTTTCCTTTAGAAATCAATGACAGTAAAGGCTAGAATTACTCTCTGGAGACAAGCAGACGATAACACTTCTGGACTGTTTATATTGATCAGACGCTCATTTGTGCAGCTTTTAAGGACCTGACCCCCTTGTGAGTAAAAAAAAAATGATGGATACATATGTGGATGTGAGTAGACAAGGCTAGAGAAAGATACAAACACTTACCATAAACTAAAACACACGCATAAATTCCTTATGCTCTCACCTCTCCATTCACCTAACACCCATCTTGAAAGATGCCTATGGACTGGTCGCGGTGTAAGGTCTCAGCAGGTTGTGTTTGAAGTGTGTGTGGGGGGTTTTCTGGCTGGGTCATTGTACACCAACACACACACACACACACAAACACACACACACACACACACACACACACACACACACACACACACACACACACAAACACACACACACACATTCTGACCTTCGGTGCCAGGCCCGGGCCCGAAGACCCTGCTGATTAGAAGAGCATATGTTCGAGAGGTGGCTTCAATGGAAACTGAGAAAGAAAAGAAAAACAGTGCAAGGAAGAGAAGAAAAGCTCAGGAGGACAGCCAGGATTAAGGATGCCTAAAAGCAGGTGTGTGTGTCTGTGTATGTGAGTGTATGTGAGTGTGTGCACACTTGTCCTGTGTTTGTTTACTTCCTCAGTAGTTTGTATTGATATATCTCACTGTCTCTCTGCATCTGTCTATCCAGTAGCAGTCTACTAAAGCTTTACAAATGAAACTTAATAGTTTGTTTTTTATGCAGCATGCATGAATTCCTAGATATAGTCCTAACATGATCTGGTAGTGTGTGTGTCACTGAACTCCATGTGTAGACATCTGCCTCTTTGGTTAGCATCACTTATCAGATTCAAGCCAACAGACTTAACTGAGTAACAACACACAGAGCAGGCACAGTTATATATTGATTATCTGCAGCTGTTACTCTAACAAAGTCAGATTTTTCTTATGAGTGACAAAACTGTACATTGAATCCTTTGTACAAATCAAGCCATTAACCTGTAAAAGAAAATCAACATATTAGCAGATTAACAGAAAAATATAAGCAGGCTAAAAGAGAAATATTTTCAAACCCTCTGAGTCATTACCGCAATAATGTTTTATTAGGGCAATAATGTTTCAAAAGGACATAAGGACCATTCCCTTTCCCACTCTTTGTTCCTGTACTCAGCAACTTCTATAAACAGATCCCCAAACCAAGTTTCCATTAGATTTTTAACTGTTCAGCCCCAGAGTGCGGAGCTATGCATCAGATGATAAGATGTGCCTAAAATAGTTACAAGGGCTGACCCTGGATCTGCCTATTGGTACAAAGTTTCCGTAGTTTGGGCAATCCTCAGGAGTATTATGGGTTCCCAGATAATTAAGTTAAAGAGCATCACTATAGTAAGTTAGTGCCTGAATATCAAAACCATTTGCCATGTGCTTAATAGAGGTGAGATGGGGATGTACATAAGATAAAGATAGCTGCAAACTTGATTAATGTGCTGCTTGGCTTATTCAGTGATGTACCTAGTAAAGACCTGCTGAGGTTTGAAAGGTATCGGCCTGAACATGGACTACTGACTGAACAATCAAACCTGGAAGATCTGGATCACAGAGGTGCGGTAACAGTGCCCAAAAAGTCAGGATAAGTAGCTACCAGGCTAGAAATGTGAGATGCCCACAGCCATGAGAAGAAGGGGTACTGAGTAAGATGCAGCACCTCCACACCCAGGTGGTTGAGTAGACTGTATTTGTATTGTTGATTTTTTTTTTCTGCCACTTTACACTCCATCTCCCCTGATTTCATCACCTGTGACATTTTTTTGTTTTTCAGACTTTCCAGAGGGTATTCCATAACAGAAGCCATGCACCATGGCTCCACAGCTATGGAGATGCCTGAAAAAATGTCATGTAATTGTAGGTTCAGAAATTTACATCAAAGAAAGTCTATCCGTCTGTTTAGGTTGATTAAATCCAAGTTTTTAAAACTGGGCTAAACCTGGTTGAAAGTTGATTTAAAAACCACAATGTTTCAAAAATAGCAAACCAAAACTTGAAACATGATCATTTAACTAGGGGAATCCATGTCCCCTGCAGGATGAATTGAAATAACTTTGAAGATCCCTTAAAGTAATACTCAGAAAACTAATGCCGTTCCAACCAGCCAAACAGCTGCACCTTGAGTTTAGTACTAATTAGCAATGTTTGCATGCTAACCTGCTAACTTAACATGGTGAGCATGGTCAGTTTAAACCCTCCTAAACACCAGCAGTATGAGGGTTAGCATGCTGGTACCATCCATGTCACCACTGATTTAGATTAATCACCACATGAAAGCAGGGTTTGAGAAGATGCAGAAAGGAAGCAAATAGAGGAGAGGTGAGGACAGGAGACACCTGGCTTGTTTTCACGTCTTTGACTAAATCAACACTCACCATGTGGGACCAGCCTTCTGTTGACAGCTCAAGTCACTATAGTGGAGGCTGAGGTTACAGGGGTGAGAGGAGGAAGAATGGTGAACGGCTGGTGTGCGACAGCAGTGGCTGAGGTCCATGTATGCATGCATGTATAATTTATGTGATGGTCTAGATGAGCACATGCTTGTCACCTATACATGACCTCATCCCCCATCAAGTCCCTCAGTCACTACATAAATAAATAAATGTCTACATTATTGAGAGCATATTAGTGAGGCAGATGGTGGGGATACCAAGGCAAAGTTGAGGTTCAGATCTCCAACATGAACATTTACAGAAATTAAGGCACATTGGAGGATGAGTTTGCTCCATGCTGCTTCCTAAATAAACTCACCAGAAAACACTTGACATATTTCAGCATCTGCTTGTCAACAGGTCAGCTGCATATTGACACGGCTTCCTTCCGCCATCTGAAAACATTCTGAAGCATCAGTGAAACACTAAAATGTTTACTGTTGGGATTGAGAGCGAAGAGGGGTCTGTGTGTAGCTCTGTGCGCGTTGAAATGCATGCCTACGTGCTGCTGCTTGTACGCAGAGCGTCTGTGTGACAGGAGGAGAATCTGGTAGACATTATCACGACTCAGCTCTGCCCACAATCAGGAGGCACTTAACCGTGTGAGACAATCACCACAAGGTTCGTGAGGTCACCACATCAACCGTGCAGCAGCAAACAAAAGAAGAGCATGTCGGAGGTTAACACAGGCGCTGGTAGCACTGAAGACACCACTTACACAGATGCTCGGTGAATGGAAAAAGAAAATAGCTGCATGGATTACACGGTCCAGCTGAAAGTGTATTTGCATTGTGGGTGTCAAACTACTTCTTGTTGTTTCAGGATCTCTAAGTGCAGGGGTTTTGCTTTGGTTTACTCCAGCCGACGGTGGCAGGCTGAGAATCCAACTATCTCTATATTAATCTATAAAGTACATTTTCCATTGCAGCAGGTCACAGCCTCAGCTGTTCACTGATCAAAAACAGATTTTTTTCCTCGTAGGATGCAGGGCAACAAACCTCCCATCTTAGATTCACAACATTCACATACAATGCACCATGAGGGACAGTGGTTGTTTTCCCATGTGAATGGCGGCTCTTCCTACGCAATGGAATCAGTCTTTAGTCTAACCTCCTATAATTACATTTTCTTACAACTAATACATTTTGGAATGAAACATAATTGCTACCAAGATAAACTTTTTTTCCGGCAAAGGAAGTGTTACATTTGCTGCAGTTTATAGGCATAGGTTTATAGGTATAGACAACAAACAAGTTTTTTCGGTTAATGATAATTAAGTTAATATGTCCTCTGTTGTAACATTGAACATTGAACATAAATGTCACTTCTAGGAGACAGACTTGGCTGCTGTAACCTTCCCAGTGAGGAGAACCCGTAAATGCTGACAGTGCTGCTGAGTTATTCTTATTTCATGTTCGTATATTCAAAGCTATCATCCATATTTTTACTATTATCATAAAAGAAAAACACTGGTGAAAACAGCAGTCAGTATCACCCTGGCATGCTGGATAAGACAGTGGCAGCTGGCTTTTAACCACTGCAAGTGGTCAGCTGCCCTGCTGAAGTGTCCCTGAGCAAGACCCTGTGTCCCCTTCAGCTCAAGGGTTTCTACTCCATTGGCCAACCTGTGGTCTGGCCTCCTTGAATAGGAGCAAGTAAAAAAAGAATTTGCCTTCAGGGATACATAAAGTAATACTTTGTTATTGCTGGCAGGAAAACCGGTGAAATCGGCATATGGAAAGAACAGAGCAATATCATGGGTTTATTTTATTGGACTGCAGCATGTTTACTTTTTGCACCTTTTATTTTATTCATTCAGCTGGTGATCTTTGGCAGAATGACTCACAATGAGTAAGATGTAAAATAACCTTAAATTTCTAGTTTACCAAGACTGCTAGAGGTGTGTAAGAGCCCAAGTTCCAGTGCCCCTTGAAAAACTGTAACAAAATCTCCCTGTGACCTTCTGTGTGATCGTGTAGGATAGAGAAAATGCTTGAAATAAGAGAGAGAAGAGCTGAGGAGATGAATACAAAGGACTGTTTTGTTAAGGTAAAGTGTATTAGAGCATGTAGAAGATATGGAAGAGTGGATTGTGACTCAGTAGGGACCGGGAAGTATGAAGTGGAATATATTGTATTACTGGTATGCCTTCGTATCACCAAAATTTCTGTCCAACTGACATACAAATAGCATCATATATTAGTTCATTTATTTTGAAAGTGCTCCCTTAACCTTTCCCATCCCATAGGTACTCTGGACCACCTACTTACTGTAATTCCAAAAAAGAAATTACAGTGCTGTGAATCTTTGTGGTTTAGACTGAATTTGGGTACCATTGTTGGTCCCATTAGTGATAAAATGTTCCATATATCATTCACATAAAAGCCCATTCACATAATACACTAAGAACACACACATGCATGCAGATGGGCACGTGCAGACGCATGCATGCACACACACACACACACACACACACACACACACACACACACACACACACACACACACACACACACACACACAAACAAGTGGTGGGAAAAGTACTCAAATGCTTTGCTAAAGCAAGCATTATTCAACTTTTGTATTTTTACAATTTGCTCCGTTAAACAGTAAAAAGCTGGCATTTTGAATTAGTGTAAAATTAGAAGCAATAAAACTAACTAGTGATATTGTCAAAACTTAAAGGACTCATTTGGAAGAATGATTTCCTATCAATATTGTCTTTTTACATCAAACTGTAATTATATTTTAAATGTGTAGTTAGTTTAGTTTCATACTCTGCAAGTGTTGAAGCCTTTGAAAAAGCAGAAATACAGATGTATACTGAATGAAGAAGGTTACTATGTGTTTCTTTGGAAGTCAAATAAAACCAGTAAAAAAATGAAAACAACGTTAAAGACATTTAATGTATAACAAGACTAGGTCAAAACTGATTATTTGGCTGGTATGCCCTTTATCTATTTGCTTCTCTCCTACTATCTGTGCTCACATATACAATTATTTAAAACATCCAAATTCCCAATAAAGCTGTTCTCATTTACATGTTTTTCTGTTTCTGTGTCAGACAATGAACATGGATGAAATAGTGACTGAAACGTTGCCCATTAAGACTACATGTTAACCAGCAGTCACTTCCAAGCCATTTCCAAGCTGCTTCTCTGCACTTACATCGTGATTGTTATAACCACGTCCTCGTCTGACAAAATCACCAGACACATAAGTTAAAGACAACAGCTGTGCTGTGATTTGAGTTATATTTACGTGTAAAATGATCACTCAGAGAGAAAGTTAGAAGCTCCTTCACCTCTGCGTCAGCAGCCTTACTTTCAATTGAATGACACGCATAGAGAGGTGTGCCTGTGGAGGCAAAGCCCGAACTCACACTGGTGGGGCAATACCGGTGATTCGCTTCTACGGAAAGTAGGTAAGGTTTGTCCAATAGGTTGCAAGATTTGTTGCCATGTGCTTTTGTGAAGAAAGGTTGCTAGAAGGTTGTGAAAAGTCGGTAAATCTAGCGATAAAGGCGCTAAGTTATCAAAACTGCCTCTAAATGCCCCCCTGATGACGTAATGGTGTAACTTCAGCACTTAGTCACATGGCATTCAGCCGACTAATGATGTAACTTCAGCACTCAGTCAGTCAGTCAGTCAGTCATGGACATTCATGTATATAGGGGTAGCCCCGCTGTTTCGGCCCTGCCAAAAATGTATAGATGTATAAAGGTAAGAATTTCACATCACTGACTGCAGACCGAAAGAGAAAATGAAAAAATGTTTCCTTAATTGTAAGCTCAGTGGAGTAAAGAGGACAACAACTTTTCAAGTCTAACAAATGGAAATCCTCAGGTAAATACTACTACTTCAAAACTGCTTTTTTGTCCTTTAGTAAGCATCTGGCAAACACACATGCAAACACACTCACATGCATCATAAACTTTGACTCCATCCTAACGACAAACCCTGCAAAGGAAATCACCTCTGAGAAAACAAGTGTCAATAGGATTTTTCCAAACATGTCCAGAGCATTAGCTTGCAATGAGCTGTTACACAGGTCTACACCAAAGCACCAACCTTCAGCTAATATACTGCTTTCCATCTGGCTCAGCCAAGCTGAACAGGTTAGTAAGCCAAACAGCAGTACCTGTCGCCCAGGTGGAGAGCTGAATACATCCGTCCAAAGTAGGCAGAGCCCAGACTGAGTAATGGAAGGAGGGGGAGCTTGGTGGGGCGCCAGCACTCGCTTTACTGTTTATTTACCCTCCTGTTTAACGAGCTTTATGATTCATAATCTAGAGCTAATGGCCTTTATGGGACCAAATATTTATGTAAGTTAGACCTCTTGTCACTAGTGAGGAAACTCACAAACACACACACATACACATGCACACACACACACACACACACACACACACACACACACACACACACACACAGTGATCTGTTTTTCAGTTGGCCCAGGAGCTATTTCTCATTATGAGCACGTGGCCCCAAAACACCTCAAAGCAGACAACTGAGATTAGCTGTTGATGAATGGCTAAAACACAAGTCTCTGTGGTGTGTGTGAATGTATATATATGTGTGTGTGTGTGTGTGACAGAAAGAGAGAGAAAGAGAAAAATAAGACAAGGAGAGTAGGAGCTTAAAGTGTGTAAATGACCAATGGAAAAAGGGGCACAACACTGAAAAAGGGAACATAGTGACTGTGCAGTTAGGCATAAGAAGGATGAAAAGTTAACGCAGCGGGAGCCAGCTGGGATTAAACTCAGGCCTCGGTCATACGAGGAGAAGAAAGAGAGAGTGATGGAGTGACACAGTGAGAGATTAATGGGCCTGCTCACTTCACTGGTGGCTGTGTGTGATTAGATTAGGAAGCTCTGGTTCTCATTACCACCCAGTTAATTCCTCTGGACCTGTCTGGTGCTCGGGACAATGACGTAGGCAGGATTTGGTGATTTGGTGGCCCCAGGCAAACTCAGAAGTGGGGCCTCTGTCATGCCTCTTTCACCCTTTCCCTAATTGAGGATGTTGGTATTGGCAGTGGTTGAAGGAGCACTTGGATATTTTAATTAAAGCAGCCATAATTTATATTTTTACAATAGCAATTTAACAAATGACATTGTGAATATAATGTGACTGTGTGACTGCAGCTTTACTTTTTTGATTCACTCTCACTGCTCTCATAACATTGTTTTCAGCAGCAGCAGGCAGCTGTTTTTTTCAAGCCCTAAATACCCACTGAACATTACCTGCTTAGCACCTGACAGCAGTTAAGACAAAGTTATGTTCACCAGCAAATACCTGGTGTACATAGTGGAGCATTTAGCAGCTGAAGAACCAGGTATCTCCCCCAGTAGTTGGTAGAAGCACAAAGATACATGAGAGTGAATAATAGACTTAAATTCACCAGGTGGTCAGAAACACATCTCCAAATGAATAGTAACATTGCTCCTTAACTGCTGCATGTGTAAATTAGCATCTGTTTGCTAAAAAGTTTGCCATTTAGACATAGATCTATCTAAAACATTTGATTCTGTTGACAATAATATTTTACCAGAACAACTATCCTCGTAAGGACTAGACCAACAGTCCATTAAATAGTTTTATGACTATCTCTCTGATAGAACTCAGACAGCAGTTTCAAATGGTTTCAAATCAAGTGTTCTTAAAGTTATAATAGGTGTCCCCCAAATGTCAGTTCTTGGTCCTCTTTTATTCTCTATTTACATAATCTGGCCATTGCAAATTTACAATCTGCTTTTGATACATTTCATTTGTCTCTCAACAAATATAAGCTTGTTTTAAATTATGACAAAACAAAATACATGCTACTCTCAACGATATATACAAAATGTCCAGCCTACTGTCCCTATCCATACTCATCAGTGTTCTCAAATTGAAATTGCTGAGTGTTATAAATACTTGGGAATCTGGCTGGACACAAGACCCACTTTCAAGACCCACATGGAACTCCTGACAAGCAAACTGAAGGTCAAAGTTGCCTTTTTGTACAGAAACAAATAATGCTTCTCTTTTACTACCATTGTGCAATCTAACATTCTGCCCCTTGTGTTGATTGCACTTGCACTTTATCACAAAGGATTATTTCTTCACTAACCATTGCATCTTATATGAAAAGGTTGGATGGTCCTCCTTAACTGACAGAAGGAAATCTCATTGTTTGTTAATAATCTGTAAGGCTTTGTTACAAAACCTGCCTCATTATCTCTGCTCTCTAATATATACACAGTACTTGCAATTTCAGGTGAGTGGCTATTTTAACATTTGGTGTACCCCATGTTCAAACTGAGCTTGACACTGGGTTCAGGTACTATGCTCTCTTCTAGTGTAATGAGCTGCAGAAAACCTTGAAACTGAAATCTCTAATTTCACTTGAGGATTTTAAAGATTATACTCAAGTATTTGCAATATCACTTGTAATTGCTTTACTTTCTACTTACAATGCTGCTGGATAGTGTAATCTAGAATAATGCATCGCATATTATGTGATGATCATATATATTGTGTGTAAAATCTGATTCTGCAATTCAGTAACAAACTGTCATGTATAATATATGTATTCCCTCTAGTAGAAGTTGAGTAGATGTACACAGCTGCATCAAAAGGAAAATTTCAAGTAAAGCACTTCATATCTGAGCCACCAATAAAGTGAAATGAGTATGTCTAGGGTGGGATGTCTGCATTAACCTTGAAATATACCATATCACTATTATGTAATTGTTACAGATTTTGGCCATATCAACCACTGATCAGCAGAACTTACTTGGTCTCACTTTAAGGCATTAAAACAGCGTACTTGTTGAATTGTTTAACATGCAGGGTTTAAACACCTCTCTTTTTTCATTCTCACACAACTACTTCCATTAGTTCCCGTATATACAACCAAGTGTAAGATCATGAATGTCTTCGAGGAGGGACTGTCTGAATGTGTCCGCTGTTACCCTTGTTTGTACGATTAATTGTGTGAAGACAGTGAAGAAACACAACAAAAGAGTTTTCAGAGAGGCAGGCTTTTTATTTTGAGTGTGGACATTTAAAACAGGTAAGAATACTTTTGGCTTTAGACGTGGTCAGACATTACACACAAATACAACCTACCTTCTTTGCTTATGTAAGCTGTTAAAGCTGCGACTGTAATTTACTCCTCAATGTCAATGGAGCTGCTACAGCTAAATGTCTTCTTCACCCACGAGAAGGAGCATCTGATGCAGTTTGTTTTCTTCTTCCTCTTCTTCTTCTTCTCCTCATTGGTCTTGATGTTGTCAGATAAACAAAATAACACTTATTAGTTCAGCTGTCTGTGGCAGAGTTAACAACAATGTGGAGACCCTAAACATTTCAGGCTCAGGTAGAGGTGCCTATTTCCTACATGATGTATTGACATCCAGTGTTTTCTAGTGCTCCTCTGAGGTGTTGGTGGCCTTAGTATTGGCCATCGCTCAGCGATCCAGGAGAAGAGCAAAACCCCAAACATCATTTAGCCCAACACAATGCAAAAAGACCACAAGTTGATGGCCTCAGTGAAGGGAATGTGCAAGAAAAGCATCACACTCCATGAAGAACACTGTCATAATTTAAAGAATAAAACTGCAAATTAGCACATCTCATCATTCCCCAGCATTATGTTGTCAATCCTCAGAGCTGCATGGATCAACCCGACGCTCCTCAGGCCATTCAGTGCCGTAGCCAACTACAGGTACAAGGTCATTAACGGATTAACCTCCATTTAAAATGGCATTTTTTTGCTGCATAATCATTTAATGGCAATGGAATCTGACCAATATCAATTCATCTTGACAGTGCTGACTCAACACCTTGTTTACTACCAATGCAGAAGAATTTCTCTGTGCCACTTTTTGTTTGGACCTGGTCGTAAAAGCTTCAGTGTTGTATTCTGAAACTGCATCCATACCTGTTGGATCCTGATGGTCCTGGCTTTGCTCCTTCAGATACTCAGTCAAGCTCCAATTGTTCAAATACAAGGCCAATTATGTATTCGCACCAATAATTCCTATAAATCACACAGTAAATATGAGATAATTACTGCTGCTATAATTACAATATTTCACATTGAGACTGAAATGATAAAATAAGATCTTTAAGGGGCATTTTGTAAGATATTTCAGACAAAAAGAGGTGGATAATATCTGAAAAATGTCCCTGGTCTAAATCAATCCCTGGATATTTTTGCAATGTGGTTTGATCCTTGAAACACTCGTCCACATCTCTTTTTATGTTTTATATTTTTAGTGTATTTTTTATTTGGCAAAAGTAATAAAGATTAAAATTTTCTTTATTTTTCAGTGTCCTAATTTGTAAAAGAATTGGAGAAAATGATGACAGTGTGAACACCTACAGCAACATTAAGATGAGATGGAAATTTGAGCTTTGACTATGAACAAAGTTACAGGTGTAGAGCAAAAGAACATGTAAGAGACACAGAATAAGTCAATGAGCGATGAATGCTTCAGGCCACAGGCCACCGAAAGAACAATAGAAACAAAAATTAGATTTTTTTTTACAAAGCAGACCGGCCATTGCTCTTTGTTATCCAAACAACATTATTAACTTGTACATTCATGTTACTCTTTCCCACTTTACCAACTGCTATTTCCTCTTTCCACTGTGGAATATGGACCGGTGTTGATTTGAATGGCAGTGTTGGTTAATCTTCTCCAGACCTGTCCATATAACCCTTTAGAGCCCTTTATAATCCTTTAATAACCTCTGACCAGAGCCCTCTTTATGGCTTTAATCATGATGGCCGGGGTCATTCCACTTAGCACCCACCTCACCTCCATCACTTCCTCTTTCACCTGACTATCATGAGGGCATAAAAATAGAAGCCCTGCTCGTTTCCCACTATAAGATATCAGATCAAGTTTTAAGTCCTTCTTTTGTCTTATATTTGTCTTTTATAATTGAAACAGGAGTTTTTAAAGCTCTACATGGCTGGCAAAAAATCTAAAATTATTTCAAATTGGATCGAACTAAAGGACCCTTAAATGTAAAAATAAACCGTGTACCCCTGTTTTTCCTAAAATGCTCTCACACAATCTGGTGGTCTGTTCAAGACGAATGTGGTAATCCCTAAAGCATAAACAGTAGATTTCAGTGATTAGCATTCAAAAGCCGCTTCGGGATGATTAAATGTACCCACCAGCTGCATTGCAGATGGAACCAGTACATTACAATAGAAATGTACGGTCAGTGTGGATTTTTTAATACCCAAAATAATTTATATAGTTGTCAAGCTGTGCCAAAATCATTTGCCTGTGATTAGCTTTAACAGAGAACACACAGCTGTATCTGTAACTGGTCCAAGTTAGTTTAAGGATCATTTGAAACATCAACAAAGGGATCTTCTTGTTTTTAAGACACTGAATGACAAACTGCAGGTACTTTTCCATAAAGTAGATTGAGTGTTTAACTCTCCGAATACCTTTGGTGAGCGAAAAGTCTCCCAGGAATAAGGCTAACACTTAAACTCGGCATTTACACCCCAAACTGCTAATGCCCAGCAGCCAGGAGGAAAAACGTGCACCGAAACAAAAACAAATCTAAACGTCTCAATCGCTGTGTCAATCTGTTTGAGTTTAGACTCAGTGTGTTGGGAGTCTCGTCATGCGTCCATGTCTGAGGATTAAGGGGTCTGTTGGCATACAGGGTCTGTACTCCTATAGTCTTCTATACTCTCCTTTTTTACACCTCAATAAAGGCCAGTTTGCTAGGAGCTGAAATCTCCCCAGCATGAGCCTCCTGTGTTGCTCTCAGATATCCACGATTCCCACTTAGCTGCCTGTGTTTCTCTCTGATAACTCAATAAACAAACCTGCCAAGAAAAACTGTAACTGTCCTATAGGTAGAAGTCACGGAAAACTTGAAAAAAAAACGTATATCAAATATGTTGATCTGTATTTTGCTTTGCTATGCTAATTGTCATTTCAAAAAATTAAGTGTGAGAATGAAAGTAGATGATGAAGCTGTGAAAAGAAGGAAAAGAGGGAAGCAGATTTTTAGTATTACCCAGCAATGACAGTGTACCACCAGACTGCTTACATTTTTTCAAATGTTCTCAATGGAAACTGGATTCTCCATTGAAAAGACATAAAAGAGAAAGAGAAAAAGAGAAACACACATTTGCATAGACAGATCTCCAAAATTCAAGCAAAATTGAAGTTACATAAGAGACACACTGGGTTGTTGTCATTCTTCAAACAAAGAAATCTTATCCTATCAGCAGGATTTTCAAGGTCTCATTACCTCCGCCAAGGAGGTTATGTAATCACCCATGTCTGTTTGTTTGTTTGTTTGTTTGTTTGTTTGTTGGCTTGTTTGTTTGTTTATTTGTCAGCAGGAACCGATTTGCACCAAAATTGGTGGAGGGACGGGGCATGGGCCAGGGAAGAACCATTTAAATTTTGGGGCAGATCTGGGTGATTTACTGTGAATTTTAATTTTTTCCCTCTTTAGTCTGGTGTATGTTGTTCACCATTGGCCTTTGCGGAGGTCTGCGCTCCACTGAGTGCATTTCTTGTTTCATAATTATTTGAAAAATTTTCACCAGACCTGAAAAAGAGTTTACTCAGGAGATGTATTGACTCCTGTGTAAAAAATGTCTCAAAACTGTTTCTTTGTTGAGCACTTTACACTCTGACAGAGCAGGGTGGAATAAAAGTGGAAGTAGCAACACAGCTAATACGCTATGATAGCTTCCTTTGTTTTGGGCTATCCGGGCTCTCTGTGCCTTGAATATGATGGCACTGTCCTGCCAGCTTGCTAAAGTACAACACATTTTAGTGCACTGAAGTTTTTTAACAGAGAAGTTAAAAATTTGTTATCATTGACCTTTCCCCTGCAAGCAAATCCACTGATCATACCAATTCCACTGAAATGAATTTATTTAACTGCAAAATTTAGATGTTTTAAATGCTGGCGCGACCAGGCCCTAAGACAATTGAGTTTCATGTCATGTCATTGTCACAAAATTATTTCTGGCTGAAAGGCCTGGATATTCACACAATATATGATCAGTATTTCACAGTTCTCATTTTACAAACTGAGACTGTAGTTATTATCGTGTTTCTTAATTCTTGTAAAAATGACAAACATGTTGATTGACGTCTACGCACTAGTATGAGAACACCAGGAAAATGCATAGCCACACACACACACACACACACATACACACACACACACACACACACACACACAGACACAAACACAGAGTCAACAAGGACCACTCCACCACACAGAACAACCAACTGGAATCCAGGTTTCTCCAGAATGGCATTAACCCCATGACTTCCAGAGACAAAAACATTGGCTTCTATAGAAACCATTCTATAGGATGTTAGTTTTGTGAAGTTTCCAGGCACATCACAAACAGCCCTCTTTTTCACTTCAGATTTTTACTTCACACAAAACGGACAGCCATCATTCAAAACCCAACTCGTTCCAGTGGCTGACCCACAAAGGCTGAGAAGCTGCCATTGAGGAGAAAAAAGATTGCAAAGAGGGAGAGTTTTCATGTGTCTAAGTCCATGGTCAACCTTTGAGCACCGGACTGTGAATGAGCCTTTGGTGATGTTCAGGCTTTTGATGAATGTCATTAAGAACATCTTGAGCAGCACCAAGGTCCAAAGGCCAGGGAAGGCCACCTCTATTCACTCTATAGTGATAAAGCTTTTTGGTTGTCCTTCCCTTGTTTCTAGATTACCAGCCTCTCTCTTTTGCACCTTAGAAATGCCGGTTGGAATCAAAGTAACTCGCCCACACAGTCTATCCATTTGCAAATCATGACTTGGCCTTGGAGTAACACTCAAACAACTGTGTCTGCGACGCACAGATGTCATTTTGTGACTGCTTTTCCCGTAAAAGGTAAACATGAAAGATTACGGTGTGCTTTGCACTGCAGTAAAAATCCACAAAGTGTGCATTCTGTTAAGGAAATGAGCTCTGTAACACATCTGCTGTAGCGTTTTAGGCTAGTCTACTGCATACCTGTGGATCTGGGTAACAAAGAGGCAAAGAGCATCTCAGTAAAAACCTTTAAGCTGCATGAAACCCTGCTGATTTTGCAAAGCAGAGGGATTTCACTGGGAGTATTTCTCCTTCTTGTCTTTCATTTACCTTGTGAGTGTGGAAACCAGTATTTGGCTGGATTCACACATAACCTGAGAGGTGATGCTTTTGTGCTCCAGGACATTACATTTATACACTGGGAATACCTTGCTTTCCCCAAGTAAAAAAAATTGGAAACTTTCAGCTAGTTTCCAAATGGATGAAAACACTCTGGTACTTGACAACGACTATGTTGTCAAAGGCAAAATGGAGCTGGTAGTGGTTGTTTTCTTACACCCTGTAAAGCTATTTTTACACTTTGGTTTCTGTATAGATTAAACAAACAAGATATACTGTGTTGAGTAGTGAGCTTCAGAGGTGCTGGTAGGCAGAATTTTTTTTTACCTTTTGACAGCCGTGCTAGCTGTTAACCTCTATTTTCAGTCTTTATTCTCAGGTAAGTTAACCGGTTGTTAGCTCTACTTACATATTTACCGTACAGATATATAATAAGATATTTCCCAAAATGTCAAACTATTGCTTTATATTTTTCTAATTTAGACAACTATCAGCATTTGCTAATGTTGTTAGCTCTGCTGGTCAGCCGGTAGACAGCGGCTGACTGCGCAGTTGCCCAGTGCTAACAGAAAGATGCTTCCAGTGTTTTTTCCTGTTCAGATTTCCACAAAGTAGAGAGAAGTATGTACTTTAGAAGCATTGTCTCAGACAACACTGGAAGTTTTACATCAACATCTACAATATCAGCATCTAAACTCTGATGAGTCAGAGTCCTATGTGCTGGGTTGGATTGTGTATGATAGTGGTACATATATATATATATATATATATATATATATATATATATATATATATATGTATATATATAATACATATATATATATATATACATATATATATAATAATCTGCTTGAGCATTATTTTTTGCCTTTATAAAAATGTTTAGACTATGAGACAAGACTGTCTGGTTATATCTTGTACTAGACTTGAATGCTCTGGTTTCATTCCTGACTTGTTCCTAGCCCCTTCTACATAGGCTTTGGACCCAAACTTATTGATGTAATCTGATTCCTTTTTTTGAGAGAGATTTATAGAGCGTTTAAAGAAACTACCGCCTCATTTCATCACCTCATGTGCTACACAGTCCTCAACAGCTTCTCAGCTTTTCTCTCATTTTCTCAGGGCTGTCTGTTTCACTCCCTCTTTCCCAGTCTTTCTTTCAGTATCTTTTCATTCTCTCTCCCCAAACATATTATCTCTCTCCATCAGCTCTCCATCTTGTACATGGATCAGTCTCGCTCTCAGGTCAACAGCTCTGTCTTATCTGATCACCGAGTTCATCTGAGTGCTGTCTCAGATCGCTGTTACATTGCTGACAGACTATGATCCCCACAAAGGAAAGAAAACGCCTGCCTGAATCTTCTCTCATGTCTCTTTCTCTCTAAAATGAATATAGTTCAAATTGTGCCAGAACAGTTGCAGTTTGATTATTAGTGCTATCTGGCACATAGTAAACGTTTTTTTTTTCTTTTTTGGCATTTAAAGTTAATTATTAGTAAAAAGTGTTATCAAAATGAATTTTTCTATTTCTCTGTTTTATTCCTGTCTCTATCCTCCCCTTTCACCATCTTGTCTAGTCTCTTTTTTCTGTCTGACTTGCTTTGTCTCTGACTTTGTCTCTCACTCGTCTCATCTTGTCCATGATCCACATGACTGATGAACATTAAAGAGCAGCTCTGATTGGTGTAGATAGTGATGGAGTTAACAGTGCGCCATCTCCTGACCCCCTACAGGCTGTAAACCAGACCAGATGACTTTAAGATGAGAGTTATCGTCCACTTAGAGAGACCGAAGGGTCAGGCTCTGGGACACAAACAAGCGTTTAGGAAAGTGTTTTTAGGGTCTTGGCATGTGTTTATCATGGATTTAGTTAAGGGATGGCTGGATTACTTTCTGACAGCTGAGGTGCTGTGATACCGGATACAGCCGTGTTTCCAGGTCTCGTCATGCAGGGCAACATTTTTTGTTATTTCATCAGCAGCACAGCATATGCATTATTTAAAATATATATTGTGTTGAATAACCAAATCAAATGTCCTGAACTAGATACATGGATGTGTTGAATACAACATATCGTTTTAGAGATGGATGTCCTTTTGAAGTATGTTGTTCCGACAGCTGAGGTGCTGGGGTCGGCAGAGGCTGATTTTTACAGCTTTAAACTTCTGAGATATAAATTTAGACCAAGTAAGGTATTTTATGAGCTTTAGTCACATATGTGGTGTTAATTCCCACATTTTAAGTTTATTAAATACTGTATTGGTGTCCTTTCAATTGCATAAGTGGATATCTTGTTTATGCACGGGTGGCGTTGAGATACCACATTGTTAAAATACAGAATGGTAAAGCGGACAGAGTGCTGATTTTTCACCTGAAAAGTAACAGATCAAATGTGACACCAATAAATTGCATTGTTTTACATTCTCATCTTCACTGCATTGATATGCTGATGTTGCAATGTGTATTTTAATTTTCAATTACATTTAATTTCTTAGACAAAGATTTTTATAAGGATGATTTTGCGATATCTGAACACTTTGAGACAAGACAATTCTGTCACAAAATGACATGGATGAGAAGAGCTACATCATCCAAAGACTGTAGGCTGCATTTTAGGATTGAGGCAAGACACTGTCTCTCGGCAAACATTTAGTCTTTTATCTGAAATAACAGAATAATTGTAGAAAAAAATCTGTTCATTTTGTCCATGATGTGTCTTCCAATTTGAGCCTGCACAAGGAAACTTTGTTTACACTTAACATTTACAGAGTATATTGACGAGTAACTTTGAATTCATGAATGCCTGTGGTTTGAGATAATAACTGATAAGTGTGGGGAAACTGTGTGATAACTGTGTCTTACACAGTGTTCAATATGGCTCCCTTGGAATTAGAGTTCATTTTTGTATTTTCTCTTCATACTATTATAAAGTGAAACAACATGATTGCACAGTAGTGTGTCTTCTACATCTTTCTTTAGTGGAGGGACAGTGTGTTTCTCCTACTTGTTAATACACCGACATGAAGTAGTAAAGCTGTTTACATACATAGCAGCTGGGAATTTGGCTGCTGTATGGCACTGGACATAATTCACTTCATTTGACTCTATCACCCAAACAGCTGAGAGGAGGAACATCTTTGAGTCCCCCAGCATATGTCAGAGAGACAGTATGAAATACTGTAGATCTGCAGGAGGATACAAGCCTATTGTCCGAATCCTTTGTGTGAATGTGTGATCATGTGAAATGAATCCAGTCATTACTGTATGTCCTAAAAATATACAATAAAATAAAGACACAAGGTTGTTGCATAAATGTATGCATGTCTCACACATATCTCCACATCCAGTGTCATTCTCACCTCTGTTTCCAAGAGAGAATGGATATCATCTGAAATAAATAGTCCATCAGTGGAAGCCAATACTTTGTTTTTACAGCTGTATAGAAGTAGGGGAATATACGTGGGTAAAACAACTTCATTAAATCACTGCTCTGCTAAAAGCCTGGAACAAAGTTTTTTGCTGTTCAGAGTTAAGAGAATTAACTTGTTCTGTAACAAAAAGAAAACAGGTGAAGTGACTTCCTGGGGGTTATTCAGTCATGTCTGGTCTCACACAGAGCCAGTCTACAAGCAGTCATACTTGCATTCAGAGATTTTCAGTTATGTTTCACCAAGTTTGTGGGTGACCCATTATTTTCACAATATAATCCTTATTGAGACCATAAGCTTTGATTAAATGTAATATTGACATTTTTCCTTTGATGGAAAAAACATCTAAAGTTTTTAGATCGCGACTTTCAAAAGCCAGTTTTCTATTTCTGAATTTTGTATTCATTAATATCCGGCAATGGTTTTGAACCCAACATTTTAAACTGGCTATCCAGTTGTATTTATATTTTTTTGGTTGAAGACCTGTATAGCATGCTGCTTCATTTCCAGGTTTTCATGGAGCCACTTCACATTTGAACATGCTTTAGCAGAACGAGTGTCACTGGAACATATAATAGTCTCATGAGACAAAATGTGAAAGAATTCAGTGTAAGTAAACAGATTAGAGAAAAAGTGGAGAAAACTGCCATATCAAAGCACTAATGATCAGAACTCATTTTCAGCTGCAAATTGGTATAAGCCTAATATGATTCAAACTGCAAAACATTAAGTGGCAATACAATATTTGAGCACTGAATGAATACATTTTTTTTAAAAATTAACTTTAAAGCTGTTCTAAACAATATTTTTTATTTTATTTGAACAATGATTGAAATGACTGTATGATGCGAATAGGGTCACTCATATTGAAAAAAACTCAGAGAATTATCATCCCAATTTTCAGCCCCTACTGAGCATGCTGACATTTATCAGCTCCTTGTTTTGTCTTACGTCCCGCAACTTTACTGTTTTGCTTCACTCTCACAGCTCTCATGAGTGTAGTTTCTGAAAGAAGGCAGCTGTTTTCATGGAAAAAGCTCACATAAACCCATTTAACATCACATGGCCAGCACCACACAATAGACAAGCCAAAGTTAGCAACTAGCAGGTGAACATTTTGCAGCTAAAGAGCCAAATATTTCCCTCAGGAGTTGGTGAAGTCTAACAACAGAGCTAAAATGTGAGCGAATTATATTGTGCTCATGTTGCTCTGTGTCTGCTAAATGTGTTAATAGGAAACTGTTTGCTAACATACAGCTTTATAAGGTGATTATATGTTTTTTTTTATGTTTACCATTTGTTGCACTGCCACCAAATGGCCAAAAAAAGAAAAATTAAATGAAATAAAGGTTTAAATAGTTTCTGTGACTTGAAGCTACAGTTTCTGCATCAAGGCCTGTATCCTGACAAAATACAGACACATTTTTTTTCACTGTGATTGAAATGACTATAAAAAAAAACATCAAAATATTTCAGAATAAAACTATGTAAAAAAAAAAAAAAAAATTGGTTAACTGATACCATAAATTGGGAAAAAAAAAGAAAAAAAACCTATAGTAAATCAAAAACCAAATGCAGACACACAACATCTCCAAACAACCCCTTCCAAAGGCAACAGAAAAATGTATGAGATGACAACTCCTCCCTGCCTTGATGTATGTGGGAGACGTGTTGATTTAACTGTAGGTCCACCCACTGTCATTAAACCATAACCAGAGATGTAAACCTACGTAAATGACCCCAGCAACTTGCTTTTATGGATGGCCCTGACGACGTTTAGCTGTCACGTCTAAAACTATCACCTCAAATTTGTGGGCAAGAGGGTAAGAAAACAGTCGAGTGTGGTGGCTTTGATGGACATTATGAGTGAGGAAAGGTCAGCCGCCGTATAGTTTGACCACCAAAAGCCATTACGGTGAAAATGCATAAAATACCATGTTGCCATGTGGAAATATGCTGTTAGTGAATGTTTATGTGTTGAGAAAGGACAGAGAAAGATAGAAAGAGAGAAAAAAGAAAAAGACAGAAAACCTGAGAGAAAAACACAGGAGCTGAAACTGAAATCCCTGAATCACAAGCTGAACAACCCTCTCAGTTTGTCTTAGACTGAAAAATCTTCACAAGAATTCAACAACAGTGACTGTCTTTACTGTTTATGATGGATGTTCATTTGACATTGAACCTTTCCTTAAAAAACATGGCTGTGCATTGTCTAAGCTGTTTCTACTGGCACGGTGCAACAGGCAGGACCTCGTTTAGATGTCGTGTCAATTCACTGCAAATGTTTGGAGCCTCTGAGCTTCTCATCAGCCAAGTCAACCATCTGATAAAACAGATCCCGGGAAATATATTCTTTCTCATCATTCCTTCATTTTCGTATTGTGCTTGGATTGTTAGATGATATGTCAAAGATCAGTAAGAGTTCTGAGAGAAAAATATACAGATAGAAATAGACACAGAGATACAGAAACAGACTATTTAGTAGTATTTAGAGAAACAGAGCCATATATAGAGGAAATAGTTCAAAATTTTGGGAAATAATCTTATTTACCTTCTTGCAGAGAGTTAGATGAGAAAATAGATGTCACTCTCATATCTGAACAGTAAATTTGAAGCTTTAGCCAACAGCCCTTAGTTTAGCTTAGTATCACGGCTGGAAACAGGTGGCAACCACTAGCCTGGCTGCGGATACCCACAGATCGACAGATAACAAAGTCTGTCCACCAGCACCTCTAAAGATTACTAATAAATATGTTATATGTAATTTTGGTTCTTGGGTGTGTCCAGTAATTTTCAGTAGTCTCTACCTTTTGCCTGGCAACCTCCATGGTGACGACAAGTCATAACCTCCTTTAAAAGTGAGTTTTTTACATTTTCGTTTTTGTTCAGACTGACCAAACAAATGATCCTTTCTTAATTAGAGAGCTTTAGAAGTAAATTTAGTTACCTTAAGACAGAGGCAGGCTAACTGTTTAACCCTGTTTCCAGTCTTTGTGCTAAGGTAAGCTAACTGGCTTCTGGCTCCAGGTACATATTTCCAATACAGACATGAAAGTGGTATTAAGCTTCTCATGTAATTCTTGGCAAGAAAGTGAATTAGCTTTTCCCAAAAATGTTGAACTATTCCTTTAAAGAAACAACATGATAAAATTACGACTTTTAACGAAATAAATAAGATTCTGACTATCACTTAATCTACACTGTTTACCCTGACGGTTTTGTAATGATAAAAAACATGGCAGTGTTCACCACTGAAAAGCTGAAATCATCACACTATAAACTCTAATCTTCCTAAGATAACATGGGAGATGAATGCAGGAGGCAAATGGAGGAGTAGTGGGGAAAGGGTGCTGAGTTTATTGGGGTCTCCTCTAATCTTTGGAGAAGGATGAATGAACTCGGGGTTGGGTTTGAAGAGGGGAGATGAGTTAGAGAGCTTCCGAATCACAGGAGCGCTTTTATTGGTAACTCGTAAACCTCTGATGATCCTTGGGCGCACAAGTTACCCATAAACCGCCATTTAAGAGCATCCGGGAATGCTCCAAGCTGAGAATGAAGCTAGGTAGGTAAAAGGACACCGTCGGGTCCGACAGGTTTACGAGACCTCCCAACCCTCTTTAAAAAAGACAGGCTTTTAGCTGTCTTGGAGGACAGAGATGATTCCTTTCCTGTTGTTCTGAACGGGGAATTCCAGACATTAGTGAACCAGAACAAGTGGGATCAACGCTTTTCTGTGTCAACCCAATGAGCTGAGGACGAGGAGGTGATGTGGGGGAACAGGATGGAGTCAAGAAGACAGGGGGGAAGAGGCTCCGTGTGTTTACCTCCACACATGGCTGCACGACATTGTCAGCTTGTCAGCTAGTTGAGAGCGGTGAAGACGTCCTGCCAATTAGACACAGTCCAGTTTTCCCATAGTGTACTGTTTGTTTGCGTAAATAAACATGGCTCGAGAGATTTACATGGCTTTTAATACAACAAAATTAATCTTTTCATTTTTGTAATAAATCAGAAGTAAGTGTAATCAGCCTGACGGGTTTCAGTAGAAAAACATTTAAAAATCCAGACTAGCTCTGTCATTATTTTATTAGCTTAAAATCTATCTCTGAATATTTGAGCATCTTATGAGAAAAGAAACTATATTCATCCCTTGTATGTTTACATTTACTGGCCATCACCCCCGTCATCTCTCAGCACCCAGATATCGTGTCAACTCTGTTTTCTTCGGTTGCACTTGGACACAGTGCACATTAACCTCCTCTCTGTACCACAAATGGAAGGAGGAAATAATGTCATATCGAAGTGGTCTTAATGGATCTGCTATCTAGATGATCCCCGTGTGATACTGTCTTTAGGCAACTGGCCATGACGAAAAGTTTTTAAACCTTCAACTCGGAGTCATTTAGCAGACCAAGCCACACAGTGCTCATTTATCAATCCACCACTTAGGCCAATGCCAAATACACAGAAAATCCCAGTTGGAGAGACAAACACTGAATCAACAGAGCTCCAAAAAAAGGTCCAGGAATTTTAAATGTATGATTCCTTCTCTGATTAAAGATTTTTTGCACAGAAGTTAAGCCATTTAAGTTATTAAAGAGCTTTGTCTGATGATATGGTCTACAGGTTAGTTGTCTTTTTGAAGTATTGGCGGAATTATTGTGAGATTAAATTTCTCTCTGGAAATAAATATATAATAGAGCGCTTTTGAAGTGAAATGCTGGATCTGAGCGTAACCAAGAAAGGCTGACGTTGACTGAGTTGTCAGCTAAAGGGCATTATAATAGAAAAGCAACAGTCATTATGAAAATTGCCCCCATGCCAAAACAAAGTTACTGCAGTGTTGGTGGGTGCAGCAAGACAGTTTTGTTTTTTTTTCCAAGTCAGGAAATTTGATACACAAAATGAAACAAGCACTTTGGCCACAATGTCTGCTATTATTAAGCAGCAGCATTTATGCCATTACATTCCTGTCTCATCGATAGGAATCAGAGGTGACTCTTGAAAGAGGCTGAGTGCAGATCATTACAGGAAAAATGCGAACCAAATCTGGGAGCTCTCTGAATTGGACTTTTTCCACACCCTGCTTCACCGAATCTTAAAAAAAAAGATCATAGTTTAGCCCTCAGGGTTTAGAAGCTGCTTTTGAGACGTGCTGAAGAAAGACATTATTCAAATTGATCCCAGAGCTTTTTTTTAGTGTTGAGAAAGTCATGCTCAAGTTGTTCATATGATGTGATGAGTGATGCAGGTTGACCAGGGAGGTGATGTGTGTGTCAGGCATGTGTACTAATGTCAGCAAATGAGTGTGTGCATATGTGTGTTTGCACACACCCATATGTTTAAGTTTGGGGAGTAACAAATGAGATAATACATTAAAGTTTTCTGATACCTACATATGGCATACATAATCTACTACTTTATTCTATTATTGGTATTACTTTTAAACTTTTTAAAAATGGATGTGAATGCAAGGCTGAGTCATTACATCACTAATGACAACTCATATGGAAGCTAGCTAGCAACTAGGTTATTATGAGGATTACATCCAGTTAATCTTTTTCTGTTCTTTCTTGTATATGGTGATTAGAATACTTTATAGAGCGCAGCTGGGAAATACATCTCTTGACCCCTCCGGGAATGATGGAGCACACATGGAGCTGTGAGAGATTCAGTGTCCTTCTCGGTAAAAATTGAGCAGAGCAGCTCCTTACGGACATGAGACTCGGTGCCATGCCCTCCTGCTGAAGGATAGTGTCTCTAACCACAAAGCTACCACCACTACATTGCAAACTTGTAATAGGTTATAGTGCAATTGTAGGACGTTTTATCACTTTTCATGGGGTGTTGATGCGACATCACAGAGGGCTCCTCAGTGGAAATAGGGGCACAGGCTGTTTATTGTCCTGTTAAACATGAACAAGTCAGCAGACAGCAGTGAGCACCAGATGGGCCGCTTTGGAAACACAGCCTGCTCAACACTCATAAAATACTTGAAATGAAATGTTCTAAACATGTGCATGAAAAACAGCATAATCCGAAAACTGATTAGCAGATTACTTCTAGGAAAAAGAAAATATACTTGTTTTATTCGTACGAAAATGTGATGTAGAACATGCATACATTGATCTTGATCTCTTTTTACCATTTTTACTATATGACAATGTTTTGATCTGCATCACATCAGCACTGGTCAGTTTAGGTAGTTTGTGTGTAAGCCAGTAATTAGTGCCCTAAACTTGTACATTTCCTACTATATGTTTAGTTATATCTTGAATATGTCGAAGAAATCTTAAAGTAAAGAAAGAAAAAAACGACAGGAGTAAAATGAGAAGCAACTAGTACTTTGAAGATCAGCATTTTATTTTTGTATGAGGTTACAGTCTCAAACCTCTCTCTGTTTGCCTTTTGCTTCTCTCACAGGGTTTTCTGCAAGTCTTACGCTCCAAAAAAGTAACAGTCACTATAAGCAACCATCGCCACTAAAGTCACTAATTAACGTGGAAGCAAGTTCAATTGTAACACCTCTGACACCACTCTGACTTTCTCTGATGCTGTTTGGGATAATTCCAGTGGCACCACAGTATCGTTAAGTTACACAACATACAGAGGAAACACCATGTACGCTCCTTTACATCTCGGTCAATACCTCATTTCCTCTTACCTCTGTCCCCCTGACCTCCGCGGCTTGGTCATCACGACTATTTACTGACTGAGCTTTTAGCCCCACAGATAGTTGAGGCCAATGGGGATATTTGCATTTCCTATGAGGTCAGAGGTCAAGTTCAGCTCCCTTAATGGAAAGTTCTCCTGCGAGCTGCCAATCACAGCTGCATATGTCTGAGCCAATCACGGTGTCTTGTTTTCCCCCACTGGTACTCAAATTAATTTCAACCTAAAGTGTTTTTTTGGAGCAGCAAATGGAGCAAAGCTGCTCTGGGTGATGATATAATGTATGAAGTGCAATTTGCTACAGAGAGAAGATGTGCTCATGGGAATGTGTAGGATGTACTAGTAAGTTATTGTTGTAATGAAGACAAGCCAGACATAGCACTTGAAGGTACATATTTGGTACACTAGCTCAGATAAAGAGATCAAGGAGTATTTGGCTGCTAAATAAACCTGTATGTCTTCATTGTTTTTATATCCCATGTATTTACTATATGTTACTTTAATGTTATACTATAGACATCCCTTCAGTACGTCCATGTGTTGCCAGCACTTAAGCTTCTTACTTCAATCAGATGTTTATTACTTCAATAAACATCTTATTGAAATAATAGTAAGTCTTATTGGAAACTCCAAGGGGGTCTTCCTAAAAAAGATTAGCCAATATGTAATCAGTGCCAAGCTAAAGTACAGGATTAGGTTTCAATAAAACCAGAAACAATTGAACATAAGCCAAATACCTGACACACTCCAGCATATGAATGTGTGTGTCTGTGTTTCATAATACAACAAATCTATCAACTCCCTTTAAAAAGGAAAGCTTTCTAATATTCTCTGAGGATACAGATATGAATTCATTCATTTCTTAGTTGATCAAGAAGCCTGCCAGAATATGATTTAATAAAGTTTCTTGGCCAATTTTTTTTCCCCAAGCTAAAAACTGTAGCGTGGACGTAAAGTTGAACGTAATATAAACATAGCAGAGGAGAATTTCAAAGCCTACTATTTTTGAGGTCTTACAAAACATTTTACATAGAAGTAAATAAATCCAAAAGTTTCTGTAGAAGTCGGAAAATCAGTCAGTTTTCAGGTGGATTGTTCTATGAGCTGATGAATGGACAGTGAATGAAAAGCAGCTATATCTGATTCAAACAGAGTCACGGACAGTTTGATGAAAGCACATTTATCCAATGATGGACGATCCATCATCTGACAAAATCAATCACCCCTAAAATCTGAGTACACACACCACCAAACATGCCACGTGTGTGGCTTTTATATGAATGTGTGTAAGTGTGTCAAGCTGTGGTTTAGTTTAAACCGAAGCAAATGTGTAGTACAGTGAGCACCTATTCATGCATACACTTTGTGTGTGTGTGTGTGTGTGTGTGTGTGTGTGTGTGTGTGTGTGTGTGTGTGTGTGTGTGTGTGTGTGTGTGTGTGTGTGTGTGTTTTCATTTCATATCTCATATGGAAGTGATTGAGCAACGAGAACCTGTTTCTCTTTAAAAGGCAACATTTCCATTTATCATGATTTATAGCCTCTGATGTATGTAAGAAAGCATTTTTCAGGTCTTTTCAAAGTGTCCGGGATGAAAAAAATGTACAGATATTTGCAGGAGCTTCAAGCGGCAGAGATGAGATTAAAGTCCTTGAAAGTAAGCATAATACCTCCAGTAAGTAATTCAGAGCTTGGATTGTCCCAAAGGTTTTATGGGCTGAAATTTTTAAAGAGTTGAAACACACTGAAAGTCATTTATATGATATAATGAGGAGATTACAAATTGCTTAAAAATGGGCTCTGTTGCTTTAATGTCAGCATTCATTTTTAAAGAATGTGTCCCAATGAAATCACATTTTGATCATGATGAGGAAGCGAGGTATTGTTTTATATTCATTTCCTCAGGCTACGATAACTCATAACAAAGAGGCATGCGCTTCCCGCACAAAAATGCACTTCCTGAAGTGCAGTGCACTTACAATAGTCCCTGCTCTTATATGGCGAGGACAAATTGATGAATGATGTGTGGGATTGATACACATGAACCACATACCAACATAAGATTGCAATCTGTGAGTTTTACATTAGCTGGAGCAGTGGCTGTAAACCTAATAATTCAGAGCATTAAATCCCACTCAGAGGTTCAGATCTGTCTATTTAATTTTGAGTAAAAAGGACAGCTCCGCCTCGGCTGCTCGTCGTCTGTTTGTCTGATTTATGATTAAGGTCTGATCTTGTCTGCCACAGAGTTCTGTGTTGTGGTGAAGGCTGCTCCCCTCTGTAACGCTTGTGGTTAACTGTTTATGGTTTTTGGCACTGAACTCTCTCTCTTAGCTGCAGATTTGATTCTGCTCGGTTTGTCACAGTCGAGATGCTTTTTTTGCTCCAGAGCAGGTGCAGAGGCTGCCTGTATGTTAAATCAAATTCGATAACTTCTTACAACTTCTAACACTAGTTGTGACCTTAACTGACAATTAAACAAATTAGGCCTATGGTTGAATACTGTAAGAACAAGAGCCATATCCACGTAATGACATTAGGTGCCATAAAAAAGTTTAAAAAGGTTACTGCCTGCGAACAACCTTAAAGAACTCAGATAGAAACAGGGCTGCACAGCCCTTTTTAAAAAAAAATCTGAACACAGATGATCAGCAGCATTAGCGCAAGTTGTAGTATGTAAGAGTCAGCATCTGTTTGGATGCTGGATGTCATGTCTGATACCACTGAAAACCATAAAAACAGACTGATGATGAGAGTGTGGGGGGCCATCCTTTCTCGTCTTTCATCACTGTACTTCTCTGTACTGCTAGCAATGTTTCTGTGTTTTGGAAGGAGAGGGGAATGAATGATGTTTTGAATAGGGACATCGCTTTCATGTGAATGCAGAGGGATGGCAAAGGGAAGAAATAGCGCTCAATGAGACTGAGGCACTGAGGAAAACAAGGTTTAGAGAAAGTGGGGTGGGCAAAAAATGTGAATACATCATCACAAAATAACTCCGGGTATGTTTTGAATGCTACTAATTGTTTATACCTAAATGTTTAAATACACACATCCAAAGATAGTGGTTTTACTTTTCAGCTTCCCTTAATTCTTAATGGAGACCAAAATGGGCTTAGGACAGTGTCCATTCACTGTAGTCCAAATGATCAGACTCAGCAAAAATATTTTTCTGGTGTCTTGTTCTGGTTCTTGTCTGGGTGTTTGTTGAGACATTATTTGTGCACAAACAAAGATTCTACCAAACCTCTCTTTAACCAAAAAAAAAAATTACATACAGGGGATTACTGTAAATCAGTTGTTGAAAGCAAGCGGCTGAGCATTTGGGAGGTAATCAAGAGGACAGACTGCAGAGAGGGAACCTGCTCCAGTCATTCATCAAAAGGGCAGAAACATCATGACACTGTATCCCGATGTTGAAGAAGGGGGTCTCTGGGATATGTTGCACTTACAGAAAGACTGGTATTTGAAAGGAGCAACAAAAGAAAACTAAGGTACCCCTGAATTTAATCTTAGGAGCTGGAACACCGTTTGGTAAATTTACATTGCACCCTGAAAAAGAATGAGATGGAAACCAACTGGCCCTAAAGAGCAACCGCCCTCTTAAGAGGGGCCCACTGGGTCCTTATTCAGAACTTTAAAATGTTTATCAACTCAATCAAATTAATACTTCTGGACCACTGTGATTCTCTGGATGTTTTATTTCATTACTGCAGGCTCTTTTGGGTGTGTTTGCATATGAACGCATGAGGGTCTAGGTTCCGATTTATTTGTAAATGTTGATGTAAGTGACCCTATATGTATTCGTGTGGTAGCATCACTGGATGTGTGTGTGTGCATGTATGTGGATGTAAGTTTGGGTGTGTGCCCTTGTGTGTGGCCTGTTTTCAGTAGAATGAGGTAGGCAGGACAAACACCGGGCCAAGTTTATCTAGTGTAGATAACACTGCAAGAAATTTAATCGTGGCAATAAGAGAAGCCCAGTGGCTTATTTCAATGTCTCAACCAATTTTCCCACCTTCATCTCAGCATTATTTTGATAATGTGTAATCCTGTGACGCAAATTAAAAAAGACAAAAAATATGTCACTGCAACTTTATATGTATGAGTTCCATTTAAATGAATTTCACAAGCTTAATTTAATAAAATAACAGAGAGAAGATAAAGAGAGAGATAGAGAGCAGAGCAAAAGGATCTCCCATCTGACACCCTTGCAGGAATCCTCAGAGACCACCTACATTTCCCATGGGGTCCTCCTTCTATCAATGTATTCACTGTCTGTCTGAACTGGTATGACTTTTTTTGCCATGCTAATGACCTACAAACTGATATTAGGTAAATGGAAACTGATCTACCCTCACACCCTCATACTCCTGTCCCGCTGTCTGCATGTCCAACCAATCTGCATCTTAGTGCTTGGACATTAACTGTCTACATGCCTCCATCACCTTAGATTTCAGTCAGTTTTTTTATCAGATTTGTTATGCTGGTGGTGCAACACCCAGCGTAGTTTAAAACCTTGGACTAAACGGTCATGTTTGGTGAGCTCACTGAGCTGGCCTTTTTTTTTGTGTTTAAAAACAAAAGGCTGCAGAGAATGATGAAATCAATACCTTATGGCCGACTATCATGATAATTAGCGGTCGTTCTGCTTTCCTCCAATGGCGAGTACAAGATATTAAAGGCCTTATGGGGACTGGGACATTGTACTTCTGGGGGCTTCAAGATGTTCTCCACTTCCACAACATGTAGGAGATGATTTTCAGTGTTGTGATTCACTGATGTGATTGTTACTATGGAGACAACATGTTTCTGAAGCGACCCATGTACTGGATGTATATTCCCTAACGAGAACTTGATAATAACTTACCAAGCCAAGTGTCCCTCTAATGCCATCCTCAATTACTCTGATAAGGAAATAATTAATGAGCCACTTTACCTTCCCCTGAATTGAACACATTTTCGTATTTAGGTGAGGAGCTAAAATCTGGCCCTTTGGAGTATCAGGTTAAGCTCTAATTGAGCAGAAATAATAAACTCTCCCCAGGTTCACGACTTTGCTTGAGAGGGAGGTGTGGTAAAGCTAACACCACCTGGGGTTTCTACACTGACAAGCTGAGCACAGCATTTAGCACGACACTGAAAAAATGTTTGGGGTAGCACTTTGCACTTCTGAGGTATAACTGTGACCGGACTCTCAGAGAGCTGTTCTGAGAGTGCTTGTTTTTCCAGTGCAAGCGGGCTTTGAGCGGTGGGTTGTGTCTGAAAGATGTGGTGGGAGTGAGGCCCTCGAATGCAGAAGGTCACTTCTGTTTTATGTTCGCCCAAACCTGCTTGTGTAGGCCTCATTGTATTCAGGAGAGGCAAGGATCCATGTGATTGCTCACTTGTCCAGAATTAATCATGTTTCGTCGGCCCTTCCTTCTATGTAAAGCCATGTGTATGTACCTGATGCACATTTTATAGACGCTCTCCTCATCTGATTCATGCCCGATCTTCATTTCCAGATATGACGTTTAGCGATTCAGCTATGAACTCATGGTGGAATTTAGCCTTTACAACCTGATGTTTGACCTTAGCTTTTCAAAACAAACCGTCTAAGTGGAGTTAGTCATCATGTGGGCCTGTGCAGCCCTACACTTGTTGTTTCAGTGAAGTGTGAAAGGAGAGTCATTATGGCCAAACCAAACCACCGCAACCAGTGCTGCAAATTTATGATTATATAAACCACTGATAAATCAGTTTCATGTGCAGAAACCATTTAGTAGTAAAATAGGTCAAGTGGCCTTACATACTGTCTACTGAGTGTTTCTCCCACTTAAACAATTAAGGTCTTAAAGCATTTCTGTAGCCACATTAGGCATGTTGTTTAACATCTTGGCCAAATAAACTAGCTATAATCTTTGACTTCTAACAGTTTCCTCTCTGTGTCGGTATAAATACTGAGTGATTTCATCTTTTTCTTTTGGCGCTCAGAGGTGGAGAGTAGCTAAGTACGTTTGCTCAAGTACTATCCTGAGGTACCCAAGTATTTTATATGAATTCATTCTTATACTTCTCTACATTTCAGTGGTAAGTATTGTACTATTTACTCCACTACATTTGACAGTGAGTAGATTATGATTTAACCCCCAAAACATACTTAACTTTTAATACATGATTGCTAAAGTTTAACCAACCTAACAGATAAAATGAGCTCCGCATTGACTGGTTATGTCAATGTGGATGTGGTAAAATGCATATATATATATATGGATATATGTATGTGTGTGTGTGTGTGTGTGTGTGTGTGTGTGTGTGTGTGTGTGTGTGTGTGTGTGTGTGTGTGTGTGTGTGTGTGTGTTTGTGTTAGGACCTGAGTACTTCTACCACCACTGCTAGTACTACATAAAAGATTTAGCGGTGTGTCTCTGCATGTAATGAGTCTGTCAGTTTTAAAATCTGAATTCTCAAACACGTGGTAATAGAAATGTTGGATGCCCAATAGACGTTTTATACTACAGTATGAAAGCAATTATAATACCAGTGTTCTGTAAACACTGATTAATGTTTCAGCAACCATCATGAAGGTGAGGATTCAGATTGGTGCTAAATTCCCCATGAAGACAATTATGTACTCAGGCTGCAGTAATTCACCATTACTGATTGTGATCAGATGAAGCACTCAGAAAGCAGTATGATAACAATGAAACTACTTTAGAGGTGAGCTTTTAAAGGGCTTACCATAAGTGCCTTGTAAGAGCTCTGCAATAATTATAAATGTTGAATGTCATGAAGCACGTGTTTTCCTGATAAAACTGTCAAAAATAAAGCCGTAGTCACCTTGCCAAAAGCCCTTAATGACAGAAAAAAATAAATAATAACTGAGTGAATGATTGTGTATGGATGTGACAGTACTATCTATAGGTCCTGCGTTATTTCTTTTTCTTGGAGAAAAATATCAATAAATCAGTAAGATATGATATGACATCTTCACTTATACCTGTTGACAGTATAATTCATCATCACTGGCCATCTGCACCTGGGCCTAAAGGAGGGATAATATAATTGTAACAAGTTAAATGCAGGTGTTCCCATGTTCCCATGTTGAACTATGGCCTCCGCCACCGTTAGAATAATGGACACAACAATGTTATGAGGCTGAGAATGCAACTACAGAGTCTATTAATACATAATATGATTAAAATGACTTATCTGTAGTTGTGAAAAACCAAAACATGAGAACTGGCTACTAACTGAATATGCCAGCTCCCCCTCCAAGCCAAAAATTAAAAGCATTCTTGCAAGTCTCAGCTTTCACATGGGAAATTTGATGGTTTGCTTTCATCAGTCTGTTTTTTTTAGACTTGAGTGTAGAAACAGCTTATTCCTATTTTAAAGATACATTTTTCTGCATATCCATTCAAAAAATATTAAACATAAAACATAAAAGGGTATTTAAAAGTATTGCCTAACTCGATACAGTACAACATCCAAGATGTGGTTCCAGAGGGAGAAATGAGATTCACCATTCAACACACTACAGATGACAAAAACACATAGTTAATAAGGTCCAATTTACCGCATAGATTCAGCTGCAATGGTACAATAATATATACACAAAGTCTGTACTGATAATAATTATTATAATAGAATTATACAATATGGTACAACATATTGTTATACTTAATCTGTCTCAATTTTGTGCTGAACAAAAGGTGGATATGTTGGATATATAATTTGACTGATCAAATTTACTAAATGAATACATTCAATCTTCTCAGTAAATACTAATTTGAAAGAGCCCCCCAGTGGTTCAGTCATCAGCAGGACCAGAGGAGTAGAGGATCTCCATTGCACAGGCCCGCACAGCTGGCAGAGGGCTCACAAGCATAGCACCTCCTGTGCGTCTGATCTCCAGGGAAGAGAACCTAATACTTCCCTCCCTCCGTTTCTCTCCACGCTTGGACAAGTGCACTCACTGTACCATGAGCCGCTGAGTATTTGATTTCACTGTTTGGGTTGGCAGCCCGGACCAAAACTGACTACGCCTTTAAGAGCAGCCTGCTGGTCTGTCAGGGAAAAGACAGGCAACATAGAGGAGCTATTTAAAAAATCCCCTGTTTATTTAATGGAGCTGTGAATTGTGTCTTCTGGTACAATAGATGCATAATTCATGACAATCGCTTTTGTGCTGAAGTATTTCAGGAGAGTTGTGTCATGTGTTGCATATGTTTTTGATGTTCACAGCTGAATTCAGTGAATGTAGCGCTGAGGTCATATCTGTAAATGGGGGTCAGACAGTCTTTGTTTATGAGATGTTTAGGCAAAACTCTTAGAGCAACCATTGGTGGTTTTGCATGTTTAAGCCCATTGACTGCACATATACTTGACACTAGTGCAAACTATTTTTCAAAGCATGCAATTTTTGTTTGAAGGTAGCTTATGGGTTCCACTCATTTCAGTTTGAACTTGGACAGTTAACTTGTAGAAATATGAAAACCTTGAGAAAGCTAATCAATTATCACAAGTAATGTTTTGTTGTCTACATTTAGTTTTTATTTATGTATTTTCAGCTTGTTAATTGTGCACTTACTTACTTAAACATCCAGTTTAAGTAGTTATTTCTTTTCGACATGATTCCCAACAACATACCTTGTAATACTTTGTAGTGGGTAACTTTCAAATCCTAGATGTCTAAACTTCCTTGAATAGGGGCTCAATAAGGGTTTTCAAAATGTTCCCAGCTCATATCTGCATTATGTCATGATGATTATGCAATTTTCACCAATACATTAGGCCAGGTCTTTTTGAGTTGATTTCAATTTGTTACTGAAAGGAATAAAAACCAACTGCTGCCTGACTTTGGGAAATGGTTGATCATAGTGTACAATATACATGCTTTATAATTACTGGTCTAAAAACTCTGGTAATATTACTTGTCAGGGCATCATGTTTGTTTATGAAGATTATGAAAATACAGCATACAGCTAGACTCTTCTTGTCATTTAGACATCTTAATCTTAAACATTTCAGAATAAAGCTTGTTTGTAAAGTGGTTTGTAAAGTTGACTCTCCAGGGATGAAGCCAGAAGAAAATCCCCAAATTTACAAAACTTATTAATATAAATGATGAGAATGATTGTGGCTGGTGCTTCAGCGCGATCTTTGCCTTTTTCCCGTGTCCTTCCTGTGAAAACAAGTTGATGGGGCAGGGGGCGTTGCATTCCTCTAACCTTCCCCAAGCAAGAGGTCTGTATCTATTTTTGGCCACAGCTCCTGCATCCCACACATGCATGATTCCCCTGGAGTGTCTGGCGACATCTTTTTCCCAGAGATCTATGTATACACGCGTCCTGGGTCATCTTTATTTGTCATGTCATCAATCCCAGATAAAGTATGTCGTTCCCAGAGACAAGGTATGCCTTGTGTTAGTGGGCAACATGGTGAGAAAACCAACAGAAATATAGTAGTGTTTTCAAATGCCAACATAAATCAGTGGAATTTAGCATCTGGCATTAAGAATTGGCCAGCTGCCTTACTCAGAGATTAGAAATATATGGTATGTTGAGCCCATAATGTAGCACAGCAAAGATTTACTGTTTTACTTCACTAAGTCAGAATCATATTTTCAGAAAGCCCTGGCTTTTAGGCTTACACTGTAGTTCGAAAGAAACATGTTGAATAATTTTGATTTGACATTCATCAGATGGTTGGTCACTCTCCCCATCCTCTCTCCAGCGAACAATGGTGGAAAGTCTCCTAGAGTGCAAAAAGGTCTGGATCTTCTCTAATGAAATGGTCTTCTGTTTTCCAAACACACTGTGTTTCAGATGCAGTAGCCCCATGTTCTCTGCTGCAAAGCATTATAAAAGTATGTCACAAATTCATGGGATTTCAAGATCTGTGCTTCTGCTGAGATTTCTGCTTCCGACTCAATGCATTGAAAGTGAATGGAATTTATTTTGTGAGGAGAAAAGCTTTGAAAACTTACATTTCAAAACTCAAGTTTATCAGCCAAGTCAACAAACTTTGGGATTCATCAACAGAAAAGACCCAGTTGCTAAAAAAGCTATGTGATCTGTATATTTTTAGCCACAGTAGCAGCATTAATCTAGGTCCGCCACTTTGGTCCAGACTGAAACATTTCATTAATTATTGGATTGTTTGCCATCCAAAAGACACTTTGGTTTATGACCAATTATATTCCCATCAGCCTTAGCTGTACGTTTCATTTAGTGCTAATTACCAAAGTTTAGCATGCCAACACGCATTACGCTGTGCGAAAGTACAGTTTCACAGACACTAACATGGGTGTAGACTCTTAGTTTTTTTTTAAAAATGGAGAGGCCACTTTGAGTTGAACCTGACATATTGTTTTAGGATTATTACATACCGTTAAAGATGGGAAATCTGATAAAAAGCACAATGCTTACATTTAGCTTGGGCTTAGAGCCACCCTCATACTATGCCTTCAAATACAACACAAGGTGAAGATCCTTGCAGTGCTGAGAAAAGCCATCTGACTTGTTCTATAACAGTTGATGTTTTTTCATCTTCCTTGATACTGCTGCCAAAATCTATTTTCTTGGCTAGATACGAGAGGACACAACTCCATTTTAGGAGCACTTAAAATAGACATGTACTCTTTCTCCTGCAAATGTACAGATAATTAAACTATTGGACAGAATAAGTGACAGAACCATATAAACAATCTGAGACTGATCAAACAGACCATCCACTTTTTTCCATTAAAATATAGGGTTTCAGGTTAATGGTCACAACTGATTCTACATTTTCTCTAGTGCTTGGTTTAACAGATCTATGCATCATTTTCAGCTTGGATGATTATGAAGCTATCAGTGAGTCAGCAGTAATTTTTCCTAGCTGTGTTGAAACTCTTAGCTGATGGAACTCGTTGCCAAGTTGTAGTAAGAAAAGAGAAAAGATTTGTTCATGCTTTTCATGGTCAATGGCGGGGGGAAAAAAAATCACAAATAAAATGTTCATTCAGCTTCAGATAGGCATCAGTCACAGATAATTTGTTTGTTAAAGTGAAATTAGAGACCTTCCTAAATTTGAAAAAACATATTTTTGTTGATTGATTAAGAGTTTATTAACTGACAGTAGCTAACCCGCTGCTTGGTGTGATCATTCTTTGGCAGGATATTTTCAGCAGTGATTAATGATTGGGAATATGAGAAATAGTTTTCACATGACTAAGATTTTGCAGAGAGAAGAATAATGACTGCATTGTATAAAACAGAGACACAATCATGTGAGTAAAATATGGTTTCAGCTCGCCTGCTTATTATTCCCACCCAGTCATGTCAAGAGGACAAAGGTCAGAAGAGGAAAAACCTTTTTTTGATCCAAGAAAAAAAAAATCAATCTTTGTCTGTTTACTGTAACAATATGATCATTTACATGTGCATTCGAAATTGCACAAGCTCTTAGCAAGAGATTGCAAGCTGGAGTGACAAGCTAGGAGGACAACTTAATAGAAAAAAAAGAAAAATACATGCTGCTCCACATTTTTTTTCCTCATCCTGATCATAATTATCTAATAAGAAGCAGTTGTGTGGCAGAAAAGATAAGTGTGTGTAAACAGTATCTGAGCAGCGATGTGTCCTCCCGTTCCTGCTTGAGGTCATTCACAAACCCCCTTAATTCCTCTGTACCATTAAATCTGATTGTAATAGCTTCTTTAGACAGTTTAAGCCTTCACAGGCCTGACAAGGCTGGAGGCCCTGATCTTGAATCCTTGCACAGCACCGAATGAGGCAAAATGCAAACAATTTGATTTGAGTGAATGATCTGGTTTACACCTAATAGATCATCTTACAGAGGTTTTCTCCCCCTAATCACTGCAGTCTTCACTAGCAGACAGTATGCTGAACCCAGGGTGTCTGTGTTTGGTCCGCTGTTTGCAGTGCCATGGTACCGTGAGCAACTTAAACACAGCAGCTACAGTGGAGTTTTGGTGTCAGTCCCATAGAATTTTAAATCATTAGTTTCTTCTTTTACTGGCAGTGGGTTGTGAGTAGTGGCTGGATACCACTTGTTGTATTTTGAGACTTTGGTGTCAGAACAGTCACACACTACATGGTCTAATCCTTGCAAACTAGTTGGCTAGCCACCCTCATTTACATGTGCACGCAGAATTTTTTAATTTTAATTACCACCATTGCCTCTTGGGTCTCGAGATTCAAGGTAACGTGAGACTTCACCAAATGAGAGAAGAAGTAAGCAGGATGTGCTGCACCCCTGAATCACAACTTAAGTCCTGTAATGCATTGAACACTTCTGAATAATATAGTAGTGAGTATAATGGTGAATTTTTCCTCAAAGTCTTAACTTAAACTTAACAAAGGTGGTATGGACTACAGTCCTGCCACTATGTCACCAAACATAGTTTGACATTACACTGATCCATCACAGTGAGGTGAGAGGGCGAGGATAATGTACAATGTATAATCCTGGAAATGACCCGATGGAAAACCACGTTATGGTTCACATCAATAATGTAAAAAGTACACAAATCCTTTAAGCACCCTGATAAAATTGTATTTTAGAGTAAGTAAAAGTAATTTTATCAAGCCTATACTTGCATTTGATGTGCTGTAGAATTATGCACAAAGCTATATCCTACCAAATGGTAAAGGGCAGATTAAGAAAGTGTAACTGTTATCATCTAGTCGTATGTATTTTGTATGCATACAAGTGTTTATGAGTCTAAATTAGATGTGAGTAGTGGCAAATTCTGTATGTAGTTGTATTTTAAAACTAATGAATTCCAATTTACAGATTCTCAAAGGCATATTTATGCACGACTTGCATGACTGCGGGCTAATTCAACTGAGTTGAAATAACTTGATAACTGCATTATACAAGGTAAAGATGAGTATGGCACTAAAGTGCAGTCAGTACAAGTCTCTCTAGTCTGAAAATGCATTGTCGTTTTTCTTCATCTATGAGGCTAAATTTTATTTAACTTCATGAGGCCTCTTTTTCTTTCTCAGACATTAAACAGGTTGCTGAAAGGTCAACAGTGAAATTCAGCTAACGACATATTTCCTCACAAAGTGCACCGCCCATTTATCTTTCTTCAGATTCATGATAAATGACTCATTAATCTAAATACAGTTTACACTGATGTTATTTAGATTGTTACTTCATCAAGTGACACCATCACTGTACATTTTCCAGTTCTGCTTCTCCAAAAGTTTCTTATCTCATCCGGGAGCCATTCAAAATGGATAACTTAGTTTGACTTGATGGACTGCAGGTAATGGTTTTGTTATCATGTCCAGAGGTTAATACGGCAGAACTGGAGGTGGATGATCAAGACAGAGGCTGCCCCAGTCTGGGCAGGCTTGAAAAATATACTGCTGTCAAATGCAATAAATATGGACTGTAGAGGAGAGGAGAGGATGAAAAGAAAAAGAGGAGTAAAGAGAGAAATGGCACAATCAGGAAATGTCCCTAGCCTTTGTTGCACATGCCACATCTACTTTTCTGCATTGGCAGCATATAAAAAAAACTCCTAATGACATGAGGATATCTCCAGTAGTTCAATATTTCCCTAGTGTTTTCTTTTACTCCTCTCATCTCCAGAGAACGGCTCTTTGGCCTCAGTTTCCCACTGCAGCCCCTTAAGGTCAGACTTCTTTTAGCCAACAGCAGCCTTGGCAGAAGGGGTTTGTTTTGAAGAAACTGTTTAACTAAGACACCCTAGTCTGTTTTGACACACATACCAAGATAAATACATGTCTTATGGGTTGTGTTCAGATAACAGAATTGACTAACTGGGACTCTGGAGGGTCTACACACACATTCAAGTCTGTGAGTGTGTACAGGCATTCAATACTAGACACATGGACAAGTGCAACCACATAGCACTTGCACATATCCAACATAGTGCTGGGGTATTTTCTTTTTCATTGAAATGAGGGTTTACCTGGAACTTCAACTTCTGCGTGTGTTTGTGTTGCACGGGGGGTCTACAAAAGACCACACAAACACTTTGTTTGTCTAGATAAACTCTTTAAACTGTCAGCTCTTTTAGTTCAAAGCATTGCCATTGTTTTGAAAATATAAGGAATGGGGCATATTTTTCCCATTCATGACCTTCTAACTTTATAAACCAAGGTTTTTATCTTAGTACATCTGAAAAGAACTTGAATAGTAAAGGATAGCGACAGTAAAACAGTAAAAAAAAAAAGGGTTCTACTACCCTAATTAAGGATACAGGTAGCGGCACTGTCCCCAGCTAAATGTGACCATCAGCAGCTGCAGACACAGCAGTAGCTGTCGAAAAATACATTTCAATCCGATTTACTTGATCAAAACTGTTTTTTTGTCTTATTTTTGTTGTGCATGTGTTTTTCTTCTTTTACAAAAATCTTTTGATACAATCTTTAGACTGGCCTTTCATTAAACACACAATTAAAGTTACAATTCAGCAAGTGACCAAAACCCCCCAACAATTACAATCATCAGTCACCTCGCCACCTTTAACCTCAGTCTATTGAACTGACAGGATATTTATACTGTAATGTTGTTTTTGAGTCTGAAGTGAAGCAATGTTACAATCCCCCCCCTGTGCAGAGGAAAGACAGTAGGTGGTCTGGGTTGATGGGAACTTATGGGAACTTTTTGTGTTTTTGCTCATTGTAAATGAGGGGAAATTAAAGCGAGTGGCATGAAGTGATGAGGGCCGAACTTGCCACTCAACAGAATAATCTTCAAATAAACTCTGGCCTGCTCTACTTTTGTTACATTCGAACAGGCTTTTATTAAACATTCCTCTTCACAGTGAGTTCAAGAGGTGGATCTCTCTTGACTTTTTATGGAGAGCTGCAGCCAAGAGCACTTTCACTCCTGTTTGAATCAGTTACTCTCATGTTGTGTAGCCTTTTGACAACATAACTACGTGAATTACGAAAACTCATTGGCTACTGAGTAGTACTTAGTTTTTTTTGGGTGAGATCTATTTATCTATCACATCTAATGACTTTTTGAGAGTAGAATTTAGTGTGAGAAATATAAGATATGTTCAGAGGCGCAAAGTTATTTTGGAAAGGAAGTGTACTTCCTTACATTTTTTTTGATAGGCAGGCATGCTTTTAAAAATTAGCCAATTAGTGAGCACCATAAGTATAACCTGCACAGTATAGGCGTCCTCCTTTGGGGACTTTGCAAAGTTTCGCAGGTGTTCACCATGCTCACACATTCAATAGTGTTTGAATACTACACAGATGAGGATCCATGGGTAGTTGCAATACTGAGCATTTTGCACCTATCACTTTTGAGATCTCCATTTTTCACTTATCTCATTGAAAATTCCTTCTCAGCTCTTTTGTCTCAGCTCACAGCAACAGTGCTCTACAAATGTTAGCTGACCTTTCCTCCCCCTTGCTGAGAAGTATTTCAATTTATTCACTCCAAAAACAATTTATTGGGACATATTTCCTGTCATCTCCCGACGCTGACTTTCCTTCTTTTTCTGGACATCCAGTCTCTTCCAACAACCCCTTGCAGATGACTGTCCCACCCTAAGTAAACCCCAGACACCGAAGCTGTGTCAAAAACCTTAACCAAACTGCATTTACTGCTGGCAAGCAGAAGATTAGGCCTGGATATCCTCAGGGGTGCCGCAGGCGCTTGGTGCACAGCCAGCGGTGCGCAGAGCCTGGCTGAAAAAGAGCACCGAGGTGCGGGGGATGAACCATCCCTAACAGTTTGGTTCAGTGATAGTTCATGATTTGAGCGAAATGTGAAACTGTAGGTGGTAGTTTACAGCACTCCCGTGGGATTGTAAGGATTTTTTTTAAAGTATTGTTCACGGCAAATAAATCAAAGAAAACAAAACAAGATTTCATCTTACCACACACAGCACACTAGATCACATATCCATAGCACATTAGATAAAGATATAATTTTTACTGACTGAAAAAAATCTTTTATCTTCAACATTTTTTTATGTGATATCAAGAAACAGTGTGACATTTAAGGAAAGTTGCTTGTTTGATCACATAAATTTATCTCTGTGCATGTAGTACAGATCTTAAATGAAAGGCTACAGGGAAGCAGCTAGTCTGTAGATCAACAGAAATAGAGAAGCAACATGCCACATGTTGAGGCTATTTCTCAACTAACAACAGCTCCTGTTATAATTGTGGGCTCAACAGGACAAAAACCAGGTGACTTTTCTTGAATTGCTGGCTATCTCCCCACTGTTTCTATTAAGATACAATGTGTAAATGAGACAATTCCTGGACTTTGCAAACAAATGTTTCTCAAAATGTTGAAGCATGCCCAGTTTAGCATAGATCTGCTTGATTTCAGCTGTTTGCCACATGGTTGCCAGATAAACAGTCACCTCCCTGTCTCCATGTTTGTGTCCACAAATATTGGCCTAATTCTTGAGAAAAAATATCCAATTCTTTAGTTGCTGGATGTTGACGTTATTTTTAGCTAGTGGCTAACTTTGTTTGTTTGACATTTGTAGCTTGGCAGGTAGTGTATTGTGGGTTTATCAGAGCTTGTTTGGTTTGGGTATTAATGAGAGAGGCCCACACATTAAGTGTGTGTAAAACTAAAACAGTGAGTGACCCATGGTACACAGGTGTTTTCACTTATCTGCCTAGCTAAAACTATTCAGATTGCTCAGACAGATAGCGAAGCAAATTTTCATCTTTCGTCATTCGCATGATTTTGACCACTGGACCATTTGTGTTTATTCACCAACAACGGCCAAAGTACCAACTGTATAGACATCAGCCGTAAGCTAACTAGCAACAGACAACACCGCGTGTCTGTAGTGTAGTGCAGTGTGTTTGTGTTCAGCTCAGCCTCTGACCGAACTGAGAAGTCACCTTCTGTTATTTTCCTCCAGTCTCCGTCATTGTCCCTCTCGTCTCTCTACATTTATGAAGCAGATTCATAAAGTCCCAGGATTCGGGCAAATGTGTCGCTCAAGTTGACACATTTTCGTGTTGCAACGCTACAATTCGCTCTGTTGCAGACACAGTTATAATTTACATCAGTATCATTTTATTGGAGCGTGGTGACATAATTTCCAGCATAAATCTGCCCAGCAGAGACCTAATCAGCCTGAATAACTGAAAACACCTGTGTGTGTGTGTGTGTGTGTGTGTGTGTGTGTGTGTGTGTGCGTGTGCGTGCCTTTACAGTAATATCAAAAATATTGATTAACACAGGTTTAAGTCCTTTGAAACAAGCTAAACCCTGTTGTACAATTTAAAACTTATTTTGATACCAAACATAAACATAATTTTCTTAATTGTTTTAATAATTCTGATTTTTAAAAGCATGCTTTTTACGTAGTGAAAAACATATAAAAACATACTATTTCATATCTGGCAACAGGTCTTGGCTCATTCTCCAACTCAGACTGACACAAGCTAAAGGAGTTAGTACATCTTTAGCAAACCTTTGACTACACCAGCAGCCATACAGGTTCTGAAGCAGTGAGATTTTCAAAACCCCTTAAATGATATTGTTAGATTTTAAGAGACTACAGACGGGCTATACTGTTGATGATAAAAGCTTGTTTTTGTAAAGGACTAAACAAATAATAGAGTGTAAATCTCTGCTGTAGGTCTTCAGGGAGGTGTGGGGAGACCATAAAGCTTAAACAGACTACAGTATATCAATGCTTTCTGCTACAGCACGCACAGGACACAGTTAAACAGGGACATACACACACAGAGTGTGTTAAGTGTTTCTTGTTGGTGTTGTCGCTTGTTGCCCTGAATTGTGTTTGTTAGCAGCGATTTGTAAATAAACTCACTTGGATCTGGCTCAGAGCGATTTTCCTGTGGCGTACAGTACGGGGCTCCAGGGTCAGACGGGGAGAGGGAAGTAGCGCATTAGCATGTTTTATGGGTCACGCACCATGCAGGGGCCTCTTTCGGATACTACTCGGTAAAGTTTCACAGCCGTCCACTGAGGGCCACGAGGTCATCCGGCGTTTGAGTCTAATTGGACAGAACAGCGATGACAGTGGGAATCGTTAAATCACACATATGAATCTCAGATTCAGGCTTGAAGAGTTTTCACAGAACCAAAAAACGTTCTGGCAGTATTAGTGTAATTTCTTTCGTCTCAGGGATTTTCAAGAAATGAAAGTCAGTATCTTGACACAAGTACACTCGATCAACAGACTGTGCAGAATACTGCTGTCCTATTGTTTTATTTATTTATATAGCTTGTTTTATATATATATGTACCCATATGTAAACAGTATTCATACTGGATTATCCTGGTGAAATACAGTAGATTGAATGGAAATTGACACAGACTGATGAACTGAATACACAGGCTTATACTATTCAAAGTGTCTCCTCGAGTGTGATGTTCATTTTAAATTAATTCCCATAATTTAAATAATATACATACTCTGTTTAATATAAAGTGCCTCATAATTCGCTGAATGCACGAGCAAAAAATGCAATGATCAGATGTGAGACCAAATGAAAATATATTATTGCAGTTATAAAAGGTGAGACAGACATACATGACATAAGTTATTTGTATTTTTTGTATTTTTTTTTAGCAAAAGGACAACAGGTAAAAATTATTTTCATTATCAGTTCATCTTCTAAAGATTGTTCTGCTGAGTAATTAATCGTTTTGGTCTATGAAATGTCAGAAAAAAAGAAAAAAAAATTGTGACAAATGCCTGTCACAGTTTTCTAAAGAACAGGATGACATCTTTAAATTGCTTAACTGTCCAAAACCCAAACATATTCTGTTTACCATTTATGGAAAAGAAAAAAATCCTCAACGTCGTTGAAAAACGTCATGCAAACTAAACCATATGGGCCCTTATAATAATAATCTTGGATTTTCCTGCAGTGTATATATTTCTCATATCTTCTATGTACTGTATTTATTAAAACTTCCATCAACAGTGAGTCTTTCATCATGTACAGAAGTCACTCGTACTCACTGGCATAATCACTGATACAAAAACCGATCAATCAAATCAGAGACACAAAAAACACTACCAACATACGGTTCCCAGCCTTTGTGTCTCAACATGTACCTCCACAAGTTTAACTGACAAGTGTAATAAATCAAGGCAGGACCTTCCCGCTGAACCACATCAGAACAAATGGATCATGCCAGTACGCTAATTCCCCACCAGCCTCTCTATAAACACAGAGAGAGGGAGGCAGAGGAGCAGAGTAGACCAGAGGGTGAGGAAGGGTGAGGCTGGGCGATGAAGGATGGTCAGGAATTCCCTGGCCAGTCAGAGAGAGTGGGGAAGGTTCGGGGAAGATTATAGGAGAGATGATTGATTGAGTTTACAGCATTTTTATGACAAAATATGAAATAAAAGATTCTATTAAAAGCCCACACCATAAAACTTTACCCTCGGCGGCTCTTCTCTGTAAACGCATTCACATGGTCAACCAAGGCCTTGAGGCACCGTTACAAGATGCCAAAATGTAATTTAATTGTGGGCGATAAATGATTTTGTTGGACAGATGTCAACTTTTTCATTAGAAATCACATTTTGGATCGAGTACAGGATAACGCAGGGGCCAAAACAGGAGGGAGGAAAGGGGAAGCTGGTGAGGAAATGAGTGAAGGAAATAGTGACTTATTGTGAGCAAGTTGAGAACAAGTGTGTCTAATAACTGTGAGTCACTGAGCAAGACATTGCAATCTCAACTGCTTAGTCACTGTAAGCTGCTTTGGATAGAAACATCATAAAATGCATAAAACCTAAATGTAAAACACAAAATGCTGGTTTGGCCTGATAAGGGGCCTCACGGCTACGTACGGGAGAGACTCAGTAGAAGTTATTAGCCAGTGATACAGTGTGTTTCACTGATGCATGAGGTGCTGGTTGTGGATGGGCTGTGAAAATGTTGAGCATGCATTAACAATGACGTTAAGTTTTCCTATCACTGTGTTTCCTAAAGCTGACATGCTCACAGATACACCTCTTATTTAACGTGGCAGCACATCAAGAAGGTTTATGTTTTACAAACAGCATAAAGACTTTCACTCCTCAATACTTTATTTCTGTCTGCCCCCTAAATGCAAGCACGCTGCACTAGCAGCTGCCAGATGTGGCAATGCCTGTGATTGCGCAAAGTAGCATACTAACATAATGTACAAAGGCCTGGCCAAATGACATTAAAATCCAGGAACTTTTTTCCCTGCATGAATTGGAGGCAAGTTGATCAAGCTGTCAGAGATTCTGAACGGTTTATTTGTTTGGAATATAGGTATATTATTATCTGTTTGAGGATTTTATTTCTCCATTTTATATATTTAATTTAAGGATTCTAAGGATCTACGGCTTTTCTGTATTTCTATTCCTTTTTCAGGTATATTTATTGCTGTCATTTCATCAATCTTAAATCATTGTTATTTGTTTTGGGATCCTTGTCTTTTCCCTTCATGTGTTATCTGTCTCATTTTAAGTCTGTTTTATAGTCTGCTATCTTAGCCAGGACACTCCAGCTAAAGGAAAATTCTATCTCAGTGATGTCCCTTCCTGGATAAATCAATGTGAGTAAATATAGACGGCGGCTCATTCAAAATAAACTCATTAAAACTACAGACTAACATTACAGAAAGGAGCTCATTGTTGGATGTAATTGCTTTCACTTGCCTCTAAAAGGGCAATAGGCCAGAGGCTACGCTAGACTATTTTAATTGGAAATCAATTCAATAAAGTTCACAAAGCAAAACCAGATGACTCTCGTCTCCTTTTGTTGACTTTTTGTTGACTCTATATAAGTAAGGAGAGGTTTTCCTGCACCGGTGCTCAGTTGTCTTTTGGTCAGTCAACACCAAGGACATAAGAGTAGTGTTTAGGATTACAGTGAATACTGACCCAGGCTATTCAGTTTTTCCTACCTTGATTCAGTCCCTGTCCCTGAATGACCTCCCACGATTAACTAGTGGGCTTGCTTAAAAAAATCAAGGTTTAATGCTAATTACAAATGTACAAAGCCACCAAAATCTAAATGGGATCCTCAGTTAGTACAGGGTTATTATTAGAAAGTAAATGACATGAAACCTCAACCTGAAACCAAAATATAAAATACTACAATAATGATTTAAATTTCTCTTGGTGAGTACACACCTTCAAATTAAATGTAACTATTGTAGTTTCACCCAGCACAGTAACTGATTAACCGTAAATATAATAATAATTATAAAAGCAGCGTTTTTATTCACAGGGTTAATATTTTAGTTCGGGGTGAAAAGGAAAAACACTCAGTTGGGAATATTCCCAGTCGTATTCTGCTGCCACAGACAGAGCTGGTTTACGCATACTGGTCTGCTCAAAAAAACCACACCAGCCTAATGCCACCCACATGTGCCTTAAATCGAAACAGCTTAACTCTGCACAGAGACAGGATGGATGTGAAAATGGAACAGACTTTAAAGACATTCAGGGGGCCAATAAACAGATATTTCAGCCTCTGTGTCAAGGCTTATTTCTTAATCGTTCAATCTCTCTCACCAGCTTTGTTTTTGTTGGCATTGTTGTTTTTACAGGCGAGGTGTGACACCTAGTGGACAATTTGTTAACCACAAGGACAGACTGGTTGCATATTGGATTCTAAGTTGAATAGCTGTTAAAAGTATTACTTTAGTTAGTAGTTGAAGTAATGTGTGAAAGGTGGAGGCAGCTTGGTCATGGAATATATATAAACATATTTTCAGACTCTATCTCTTTCTTACAAACACATCATAAACAAAGCCACAGTACAGTATAGCAACAGGAAGTCACCCAGGTGAATGACAGGAAACAGAAAGGGTTTAGATAATATCCAACAGAAAATTCTCATAATTAGCACAGGGATTTATTGCATACAGAATATCACTAAAATACTTATTGCATACCTATAAGTAATACAAGAGAGGATGACAAAGGCAAGTAAGGAGGTAACAACTTTATGTTTAAGAGGGACTCAGAAAAAAATTAAAAATGACTGACAATGTCAATGTCAAGCAGTTCTCATTATCAATAATATACTAATGCTTTTCAATGACTTTTTACATTATTGTTGTTGCTGGGTAACAAATCATCATGCTGAGCCTGAGAAGAAGATGGTGCCTTTATACCTCTAACTATAAATTTGCTCTAAGTTTTATAGGTTATGTTCATGTCTTTAAATACTGGGCTGTAAAATAATGTTCCAGTATGTTCCACTCCCTCTTCAATGGGATTACAGTGTAGTTACCCTTCATATGTAGGTTCATTTTAAAGGTTAAGTGTCATTGACTCTGTCGTTTGACTCTTTTTCATGACATAGCTGTTGTGAAAGCACATACTGGCTTAGTCTGCTGCCTCCTTGTTTGTACCTTGTAATTATTAGGTACAATATGTACTGGGTAATTAAAAAAATACTTACAGTACGTCTTCTTCTTCATCAAAGCAAAATAATAGCGACAGATTTTCAGAAAAATACGCCTAATGGACTTTCAAATACTCTCCTATAACTTACCTATAACTTATAGAATACACTGTGATATCATCCCACAGTATGTAGTCACTCCACCCAAGGACTTCTAGCAGGTTGACACAAAGGTCACTCAAAATGAAATTCTCTCCAAATCCACTCAATACAGCGGCTCATCTTGTCAAACAGAAAAACAAAACCCCTTTAGTTAGAGGCTCAGCTAATTGCATAATATCTCCCATGGTGCTGTGGGGTGAAGTGAAGCATAAGGAGAAAGGAGAATGCTGTCTTTGTTGCCTTTTTGCTGGCTTTGGTTCTGGCAGCTCTTTAGAAATATCGGCCAGCGGATCTGGTCCTGTTTTTACTGATTTGGGGGGATTTGGTTCACTGTACTCCTGTTCCCGAAGAACGCACGACAAACAGTGATAAACTTAAAGACAACAGGTGTAGAAATACAGCAGACTGGAGCAGAAATTTGTGGCCCGGAGTTTCATTGCAATTTGGCGTTCATCAGCTAAAATTTGTGGCTCCCAGCCTGGGTCTTAACACATTCTGCTACACAAATGTTATTTTTTTGTCTATTTTTTGACTTTTTTTTCCCTAATCCTGGCTATTTCTTATGATATTCTTGATAGTTTTACTATCTTCATATTTCTACAAAGTACTTATATCAATATCTTTGTTTGAGATGTTCACAATGCATAGGCATACGCTGGAGGTCACCAGTAGACATTCCTCTCTTAAAAGGTCATGAGCCAACAAGGGTCAGGACACTGGCTACGAGACAGTTAAGAGTCGCACAGAGTTTCAAGTTGTTATTTTGCAGTACAAAGTATTGTGAGATTTGATTTTCACAGTACATACGTTAACTAAGTGGGCACATGGTACACATGAAATGTAATGTCATTACTGAAGGCAAGAAAACGTAAGATAAAGGATCTTTTGTCTGTCTCATAGAATGCATTGGATGTAATAGGATAGTGATAAGCAAACATTGAATTTCACAGGCTAACCTTAATACAACAGTTGAATTCCTCCTCCTCTGGTTGGCTTTGCAAGCTGAGAGCATGCAAACTCTCTGGTTTTGGGTCACGACTCAGAGCTTATTACAAACAGTATAAAAGGCCCAACATCTCCCTCCCCTCAGACCGACCCCCCCCCCCCAAATAAAAAGCTGCACAGAATAATGAGCAGTAAACAAGGGGAATAGCGCAGAGGGAGAAGAGGGGGGTGCCCTACTCGAACCGAAGGTTGACAAAAGAAGGGGTGTCTTCGCAGCAACTCCATCAAGCTGTTTGAGTCACATGGCCCGAGTTTCTATTGAAACCAGTGAGAAGAGGCTTGAGGCTCAGGCTTTAGTCCATGTTTTTGGATGCCAATGGCAGCAACATGAGCGGAGCCCAACAGGACCGAGCAATGACAGCAGACAGCCTCCATCCGAACGGGACGGCAGCTTTGGGTCTGCATGATGAGGAGATGAACACAGCTCTGTTCGGTGCGTTGTGTCAGTTAAGTTACTCTCATGTCACAGTACTTTTTCAGACAGTGTGAACAAAGGAGACAACATTTCTCGTCAAGTCATCCTGGTTATCAAACTGTTGTTTTCTACATAAGAGCAGCTATTTGCTCACTAATTGTTTGACGTGTCGTCATACAGTTTAACTGAATGGATGATGTTTCAGTGGTTCTAAGTGAAACTTTTGTTTGTTTTCTTCTTCAGAGTTTAAAGTGTTTAACATTGTCATCATCGTTCTGGCCTTGTGTATCCTCACTATCAGCGGCCTGTACTGCATCACTGTCTGCTACAACCGCACCAGGTGAAGATCAGATGTCCTAGTTTGCTTGCTTTGATACTCTAAACAATTAGCACTGTAAATTCTTGTGTATGACCTTCTTTCTTGCCTTCATAAGGATCCATGGATATTTCTATGTAGGTGCAGCCCCTGGTTTAATATCATATGGGATAGCTCCATCATATCCTGTTTACTGATTTATATAAGATTCAGATAATGAGTAATCGAGCTGCTGTGAATTCAGATAGAGCACAAGTATAGAGTTCAGTATGTGAAATTACACAGAATTCCCCAGTGCAATTAGTACCATCTTCTTCATCAGACAGTCAAAGCGAGCCCATGTGTATGAGAGTGCAGTGACCCGAGGGGCGCCGGTGGACCCCGTGGCGGTTAAAGCCGTGAGGAGGTCGACCAGCTTCATCAACCCTCTCGCCTTCTTCAGGAAACCGGAGGCAGCGAAGGACAACTCCAGGATCTATTACATCTACAGTAACCCACTGCCTGTGGGTGTGAAGGAGGAGGAGGGGATTCAAGTCCCGCAGAGAGCAGAGGAGCAAACTGCACTGTCACCGGCCCTGTCGTTCCAAGAGTACGCGAGCAATCCCAACAGTGGGGTCATCCTGGACCCTCCGATATTTTACATGCAGCTCTAGAGGGTTAGGCTATGTGGGTGGGTGGGGAGGAGGTTGGCTAGGCACTTGTCTTCAGTCTGAGGTTTCAGCCCTGCAGCTGTGTCTATCAAAAGTTATGTCGCCATGTGTAGGGCCATTAAAGGGGCACTCCACCGATTTTACACATTAAGCTCAGTTTATGTATCGTGGGAAGTACCGCTAAGCCTGTGACAGCAGTTGTATAATGTCTTCTGGGGCTCTGGAGAAGCTTTGTAAAGTCTGAGAAATGATGTTGCAGTGACGTCGTTAGGGTTTCTGAGCGTTTCTGCTCCAGTTGTATAATTTTCATAAAGTGTAAACAGTTTTAAGACTGTTGCTGCGTAATTCTGTCTCTGAGGATGCAAAAATTTGAGTGGGAACAAGAGCAAACAAGGATGTGTAGCTGATAAATGGACCAGCTGAATTTGATGCTGCCCTAAGGACAATACCTGCACAGGTACATCATTGGCCGGAAGCACGGCACGGTTTAAAGGCTCAGCCAAAAGAAAGCAGTAGAACAACATTTCTGGCAATAGAGGTGGAAGCAGGACTTTATTTGAAAGATTCTAAAATCAAGTACAGGATTAGTTCTATTGATTACAGAGAGGCTTCATAACTTTGTATATGATATATTAGGATAGTCACTTTCAGCCATCTCTCTGAATGCGTATTAGGATAGTGTTTAGATACATATTGCTGTTGTCATATGCAATCTTCATAATTCCAGTTTTTATTTTTATTTCATGTAAAAAGGACTATAAACTTTTCTAATTAAGAAATTTTCACAGCATTTTAGTTTACAAAGTCCTTACAAAACCCCACTGGAAAACATCAGAAATGCAGGATTTTCAAGCTGACTGTCATACTTCTTTAAAAGAAGACTTTTCTGAGACAATAATTTAGTAAAGATATGCAAGTCTTTCTTGATTTTCATTGATCTTTAATAAAACTGCTGAACCAATGTGCTTTACAAAAGGATGCCGAGTGTGAGACACAGAGAAAGATGAGAAAAATACAAACGATTATCACTGCAGAGCAATCGAACGTACAGTACTCCTTCGCAGCGTGATTGTATTGCAAAAGAGTCAGTCTTCAGATCATTGGCTGGGTCTCTCTGACCAGCCACTCCAGTGCCTCCTTCCTGCCCTGCCTCTCCAGCTCTGCTCCAACCACCTCCCGGCACTTCCTGTGGTACTCATTCACCCAGTCCCGCTGCAGGACAGTGAAGTGAGTGTCAAACCATGAAGAGACCGTGTTTAACTATCACCTAATGCACTACGAATAGCTGGAAATATTATCAAACAGTACAATGCATAGTTCATGATTTTAATAAAGGTCATCTTAAGCTAAACTTTTCCTATTATTCCTACAGAATGTAAAGTAGGCTACATTTGATGTGTCTCTGTTTTTTAAGTGTCTATCGCATTACCCATAAAAACCTTTTGAGATGAATTTTAAATTTGCTAAGAGTGAATTTTTCTTTGATTAACAAAATGTTGCTGGAAATTCCTTACCTCCTTCTGGGTGAGCAGCTCTGTGTTCATCATCTTGACTTGGATAGGTACCAGAGTGAGGGGATCAAAGGTCAGGCTCCCTCTGTTTCTGTAGTTGTACTGCACGCACCCAGACGAGAACACAAACAGAAGGATTTTCCTCATCAAAACATTACAACTGATCAAACAAAGGAAAGAACATCTTAATGAGTATCACAGCTTTTAAATATTAACTATTAGTTCATGTGGATTGTGGGTAAAATATGTTATTCAAAGTAATCCTCTATGGATACTATTTGAGTAGCAGAGTAGTCAAATACTATAGCATTAGAGTGTGAGCAGCACTCTTTTTTTGTCTAATCTATATTTCTGACTTTCCTTCTAGTTTGGTTCTCAGTTTTAAGACCTACTTTGGGCTTAGCTGGTACAACAAGGACCACATTTTCCAGGCGAATGCCGAAAGATCCATCTTCATAGTACCCAGGTTCTAGAAAAAAGACAAGAAAATGAGCTGAGGATTTAGAAAATACTTAAACATCAAAACATGTCTGAGTTTTGGAGGACCTGAAAATGTATTTGTGTTAAGGTGTTTTTCACTTCCACTAGGACTACAGCTTCCCGCAAATTCTATATATTATATATTCTCACAAATTTCTAATTTCAGACATTACAGACAGCTGAAATGCTAAAGGGCTGCATGCGACTTGGACAAAGGAAGGACAGCATTTTTATTTTCAGTGGAGCTGCCTTAGTGTCTCTTTTATGTGGTTTTTTGGCTGTAATATACTGAAGAAGGAAAACAGACAGACGCAGCCTGTTGTTCATTCCTGCACTGCAGCCAAAAGCCAAATCATGACACTACTGTGACATCTGAGAGGTATTATTAAATTACATCCTGCTCTAGTGTCACTGGTGACATTTTTGGTATGCCTGTGGTTAGCTCTTTCAGACAGAAGTGATGTGACATTTCCATCAGGCCAGAAGTCAACTTCTCAAATATGAAACAAGGAATCAACACATCAGTCAGTTGGAAATATGGGCTATATGTTTGGACATATGCTATTGCTTTTAAAGGGTGAAAATACAAAGTGTTGAATGCATTACTTTTAGTTACCTGACTCTGTTTTAAACTACCTTTGATCAACACTTCTTAATGCTGCTAACATTCACTTGCTGAATCAAAAACTCTCCTGTACCGTCACTGACGATCATGCCGGCCTCCAGAGGCTCATCAGCGAAGGTCTTGTAGCTGATGCCACAGGGCCCCTCGTGGACGTTGAGGAAGCAGCCCACACCGTGGCCTGTACCGTGGAGGTAGTCCAGCCCCGACTCCCACAGGGCTGCACGGGCAAATGAGTCCAGCAGGTGGCCTAGGCAGAACGGAGGTTTAAAGCTAGCGATCAAATTGTAATACACTATAAAGTTATCAATTGTTTTTTTCCACCTTTTTTGAAGGCAAAAAATTATTGAAACATCGTTCTGCCCAAATTTCAATGTGTTAGCCCTGTGCTGTTCTGGCACACTGCTCCCCTGCCTCATGTGAATGCTATAATTACTAAGGTCAAATTGTCTGTAGCTGTAAATATATTTGCTTGAGGTTTGAAAACAGCTCGCTGCCACTACTTTCTAAACAGTCTTTGTGCTTGAAATTCTCTAGGCCTCTTTGAGCTTGAGAGCACAGATTTATGACTACACAAGACTAGTTACTGATTTGCTAAAAGGACGTCTGGATTATTCTTGAACAATGACATGTTTACTGATGACTTTGAGAGACTACAAATAAAAGATCTATAATCAACACAAGACTTAAAGAACACTCAAGAAATACTGTATATCATTCATTCTGAACATATTCTGATTTGAAAATGTAATGTTTAATATCGGTATGCTATATACAGTGTCAACCAGGTGTCAGAGTAGAGGGTAGCACCTTTTGTTCCATTGGGGAAAACAGCAGCACTGACAGCTATGTGTCCCTTCAGTACATAGGTAAAGCATTCCTGGCGGGAAAAAAAAGAGAGAGCGCACAATATAAAAAACAAAATAAAATCAAGGTTTTGGATCCATTCAGTCGATGTATAATAACACTGCACTGGTTCTTAGTTTAGTTTTTACATGTTGAAAATACGATAAATAAAATAAATAAAAATAATTCAAAGAGCTTTAGTCAGTTAAACCTGAGATTAGATTCAGCAAATTTACCTTCTCAAAAGCAGATGGTGTCCCAAAGTGCATGGTGCGCGTGACGTCTGTGGTTCCATCACTGCCAGAGACAGAATATGGATGCAGATGCATGTGTGTCATGCTCAAAAAACACAACTATTCCTATGTTGTCTGTGTTCTTGGTATTAACAGGCATAAAGGTGATGACTGTCTGAATTAAGACATACAGTACAAGTCATACTAATACTAGACATAGCTGATTAGTCTAAATGTATTTGCTGTGTATAATAATTATCTTGTTTACACATATTGAGCTCCAGAGTCGATCAGGTAAACTTCATTCATGGTGAGGGTTCTGTTGGTTTCAGGCAGTGGTCTAAACCAAAAAGAAAAGTAGTCATGGATAAAGAAATAGCTAACTTTTTTTTTAAGAACAACAAGAAAAAAAGAAAAAAAAAGCAAATACATTTACATAAATTTATTTTTTTAGCTAAATGACCTGTAATGTATGATCGCTCCATTTGGACCAACGCTGGAGATTGTGGGGAAACTGAGGCCGACAAAGTCTTTCTGTTGACTGAAAAAGACACAATATCCAGGAGAAAAGCAACACTCTGTTGGCAAAATAAATGTTTAAATGTGAGGGAAAAGTGAAAGTAAAAAAAAAAAAAAAAAAACTTAAAACTTAAAATATTACACTTTTAGAGTGATCAAACATTATTCTTACTCTAAAGGCAGCACACTTAAAGAATACAACATTTTGAAATTGAACAAAGCTTCTTAATTTTAGGGCCTTCAGCAGAGGTTTTGTTTCACTTCCATGTCCAGCAGGCTGGGCTATGACTCCAGCATAGTCACTATCACAGTGTAGCTCTAACTGCATTTTTCAAATGCAGCGTGTGACACATGAAAGCTGAAATCAAGTTTAACTGGATGTGCTATTCAAACAAATAATGAAAACCAACATCAGTTTGTTTTTTTCACACACCAGTGGAAAAAAGAAAAAGAAGGAAGAAAATACAACCCCACCTGCGTAATTCTTCAGCCTTATCGGCAGCAGAGATCTCTGTCACGGTGCCTTTTGGAATCTGTAAAAAAAAAAAAAAAAAAAACACCCGCAGCACCCGGTCATAAAAAGAGAATGATAAAAACACTTTATAGTTCAAGTTCAAGCTAAGTATATAAGCAGCTTTACTTCAAATCATGGTTCAAACACTCACATTGGCACAAAAATAAGTGACTTTCCAGTAACCGTTTAAAATTTGTATTCATAGAAAATACAAATACAAAATTGGCGATGTTTTGGAGGATTTGTCAAAATAGCAAATACTGTAATATGGTGAAACAAATTTTTGGTTAATTAATTATTAATGTCGGAAAAACTTTAATACTATTGATATATCAATGTTTAAATTTCCTCATAAGTCTGTTTGTTAACACTATTAACACAGATTCTTCTAGTCTGTTCTTTTCTCTTCTGAATTTAAAAATATATGGCCTCAGAAAAAAAAAAGAAAAGAAAAAAAGAAAATACCTCCTTTTCCAACCAAGCAAAGAGTTCACAAAGGGCAACTGCATCCTTGATCTGTTGATAAAAGTGCATAAGGTGAATATTCCATTTTTACTCAGTTAAATCAAACAGTTTACAACAATGTCATAAACTGAATAAAGGCTATGCACCACAAATATTAGGCTCAAAGGTTCTTACATGGGCCATTTTCATGCCTTGAACCTCAGTGGCATTCTTCACAGCCTTGGCGAGGCAGAGAGGAGTGTAGGGAATTGGAGTCCTGTGGGCCTGAAACAGATCAAGAGGAAAACCCTTACAATTCTAATAGTAGTTGATGTTACCTTGACATAAAAGTAAAAGTAAAATTGTAAATAAGTATATATGTCTATTTGAATGTTTTCATAGAAGGGCAAGTCCAAGTTCGACTGGGTAACAGAATACAACAGAGGACGTCTGGTTTAATGATGCATATTAAGAGTGATTTTGATGAAAAAGAAAGTGTAGTTTTTGCAGTTTTACTAGTTTAGGCAGGTGAAAAAATTGGCATTCATAAGATTTTAAGGTTGTGCAAAATAACATCCCTGACACTAAGATGTCTGAAAAAGCCATTTTTTTAAACTTGGAGAGCACAGCCAAGTTTATGAACCAGGAAAACACAACTGCCCTCTAAAAGCTACTGCTTCACGGGTCTGCTCTCTCACCTTGGGGATGACCTTTGTGAGAGCGCAACTGGCCTTGTCACAGATCCACACTTTGTCCTTGGGGCCGAGTGCAGCGCAGATGGCCTGGAGCTCAGTGTAGACTGACTCGTACGGGAACGTCTTGATGCTAAGCTCAGGCTTACTGGGCGAGTCCAGCTGCAGATGGTCTCTCAGAGCGGGATCCGAAAGACGCTTTAGGTCCACAAAAAGCCTGCAGAAAGGAAGGAGTTGGTCACTAAGGAGGTAAATTCAGGTAAGATATATATAATATATATAAGATATATAGAACAGTATAAGTAGTAATGTAGTAATATAATAGTGCTGGATTTTCTAAACAATTTCCTACTTAAAAAAACATGACTGCACAGGCAAAATATGGCTGTTTCTTTATTTGAGCAAAATCTATATTTTGGAGATCGATATCAAATAACAAGTGACATGAGAGTTAGCATATACACAGAGGTCATAATATAGTTACAAATTTAAAGGTGATCATGGAAACAACATACCCTTGAAAGGTCTTAAAATAGCCAGTGAAAATATAATTAAAATTTATTTGAAGCACTATAGTGGTTAACCCTGCTATCTTCTTCTGTCTTTGTCAAATCTTTATTCATTAATGTCTGCTGCCTACTTTAACTTCTTCTCATGACTTTTAGAAGCCAGGGATCAAGAGCTTTGGTGGTTTCTGCAAATTTGGATTAATTAAATGTTAGTTAAATGTTCTAGGATCTCTTCAGCGTCACTAAGGATACAATTAGACACAAGAATTTTAATTAACCTCAAAAAGTAAACGTATAAAAAGAGATTTTGAATGCAGAGCTTTCACATTGTTCTATTGTACGTACTGGGCTGTGTGTATGGAATAGGAGCTCTACCATGCCAGAACGCTTTTACTGCATATTGATTGCACTAGTAGGAGTTTAGGAAATGCTGATAATTCATCATCGCCATTTATTCCTGAAGCCCTTCATATCTCTTGGTAGCATGAAAGTAATTAATAGATCACTGATTAATTGTGTTGTGTTATATTCCATTACTTTAATGTCTTCATTCCCACGATGGTATATGCGAAGAAAACTGGGTTGTACTCTATGTCGGCACCACGGAGGTTAAAAAGCCCTGAGAAAAGAAATGATAGAACATTACATTTTAATAACATGTAATAATAATTATGAAAAAAATGTTTCATTCCCATAATGACAGTGACAATGTCAGTAGCCACTTGGCTTTCTAATTTGAGTCATTTCAGTGTTAGCATAATTTGCCCTAAAATCCATTTACTGTTTTGACAAATACAGTATGTCTCATCTCAAACCTCCATACGCACTGTTTGGTGTTAAATATCAATGTTATTATTAGACTGTCACTCATTCTCTGTAGATGCCTGAGCAAATCCCCTTTAACGCCCATTGAAACTCTCTAGTCTAAATACAACTTGATGACAATCAAAATCAGCATTTCTCTAATTAGCACAAGCTTTCAGCCCAAATAATCAGAAACAAGAGCTCATCAGGCACGGTGATCAAGGCACTCAAACAGGCATCTAGAGTGACACCCGTGCATCCCTGGGTCCTTGGATCGTGATCATGTATCAAAACGGACTTATGGAACAGAAGTGATATTGGGTAAGGCTGCTGTTTGTTTTACACACAAAAAAATGTATATATATAAAAACTGCTAGAACCTAATGCGACAAACTACCCATCAGCAAGACGGGACTCAAAAAACATTTTCAGTCTGTGTTCACTTGGGAAACCATGTTTGGCCCTGAGTATGCTGAACTCCACTGCACTTTCACAGTTGGAACCTGTGGGATAACCACAAACATAGCACTGGGCTTAATAAACCGCATTCTGGAGCTGTTACTTTAAGGTGTGTCCAAAAAAACACACGGCTAAGATTTCTTGTTTGGTTATAACAAACAGATCAGAACAAAAACAGTGTAATGTTTCTTGTCCTGTTAAATTAAAGATGCTGTCAGTCCTCTAAAGATTTTAAATGGTGAATTGTTGAAAACCCATTTTTGCAACCAGTTGGAAAGTAACAAAGTGAATTTACTCAAGTACTGTAGTTAGGTACAAATCTGATGTTCCTAGTAAATGTACTTGAATTAAATAGCTCTCCTTTGTGCTACACTGCAGGTGCTTAAGTCAGAAATGTTTAAATTCTACACATTGATGGTTTAAGTACAGTTGCTAAAACACCTCATTACTGTCTTCATTTGCCTCCTTGGCAGAGGAAAATAAACTAATATTTATTTTTGAAAAATTAAATCGTACATGCAATCTCGTCCAATGCCGTGGCAACAAACCAGTTGATTTTCCTCTCCGTCATCTTCGCTCGCAACGTGATGATCTTGTCTTGCCAGGACATACCTACAGACAGACATCGTCAACATGACAAGGCACTGAATTCATATTCCATTAAAAACTATATATCTAGTTGCAGTGAACTGAAACCTTAATTTTGTCTAGCTCTGAAACAAAATAAAAACAAAGGTTAAACCAAAAGGATTAAACAAAATCCAAATTCAGGGCGATACTTCTGCTCACAATAAGATAATTCATAATTTTACAAGAATAAAATAATGGTGTCGATTTTCTAGTGGGATCTCTAAAAATATTTAGTCATTTTAATATCTCTGTATCTCTAAAAAAAGTGGGGCACTGACCAGTGTACTCTAATCCCAGGGTGCGGAGCTGTGTGCTGGGTCTTTTTGGACGATCAGTCCAAACTGCATCGATCAAGTTATCCTGCACAGCCACTAGGGAGTGGCCTGCACTGGTCAGCGCCTTGGACATGTTCTTCCACTGGTCTGAAACATTACATCAGAGGATTGTGTTAAGAAGCACAAACACAGGTTAAAAACAAACGTTTTGTTGACAACAGGAGAAATGATGTGCCTTTTGTGTTTCTGATGAGGAGGCACTGCAAGACGCAACATCAGCATCCAAGCACACCGGCACCCGTCTGAAAACTTATGAATTTTCCATAATTTGCTCTATAGTCAGACTAGGTAGAAATGCACTGGAGCCATGTTGTACGCTAGGGCCCTGTTGGTCATGCAAGAAACTGAAGTTCAGTTCCTTGATGCAGATAATAAAGTTTTTTAACAGCTTTTGTGTCTGACAATTTAAATTTTCATACTGCACATTTTAAGCCTTTAAAATGTACTGAGCAAATTTCCTACTGTATAGTAGGAAGAGCACAGTGTTCATACTGCTCTTACCATTATGCAACTGTGTGTCCTGCCTTCCTAATAATGCTCATATACTGTGCTGAGAGGGAAATGTTACTGTGACGTACCAGCAGCGATGATCCAAGGATCCACTCCCACTTTGGAGTTCTCTGGCAGGATGCTGATCAGCCAGTCCTCCTGAGAGGGCGTCTCTTTCAGTCCTTTATATGATTATAAAAAACATGTTTATCACACACTGACGGAGATGTACCGTAAGCCTGCACACCACTATGGAACATACAGTATTAAAAATTTATTTTTGTCTTCACCCAGTGCCCACATAAATAGGAAAGGCTTGGACAGTGCTTTTATTTATAGCTTACATAAAATTACAAAGGAGTAGTTATTATTTTTATCATGTACAAAACAGACACCAAGTAGCACATTACCCATCTTCATTAGGGTCCAGTTGTTGTCCATCTGCTGGCTGGCCTGGAGGAAATACCGCCCGTCGGTCCACATTGCAGCATACTGCTCTGTGACAATGGCTGTACCTACACATCACAACGCACAAATCAGACTTGACATTTCCAATCACAGGGGCTTTGTTGGATCCAGTTTGTACAATGAGTTCCATGAAGCAACAAATACAGTATATGCTTCTGAAATTACAGGAGTGAACAATCAGTCTGAGAGTGAGTGAGTGAACTGTCCTTCTCTCCCTTTAAACTGCAGTGATGTCAGGATAAAAGGCAAGTTTTCCCACAGTGTTTTATTACAAATGTAGGCCATCTCAACTAACATCATAAAAACAGAAAAGTCAGTTACTCTCCCAGCTAAACTGAACATGAGAAGAGGTGCGTCAGGATCTGGGTAGCTTACCCTGAACAGGTAAACATGACAGAATAAAGGTTTGATTTTCCCTGCAAGTTTGTTTATCACATTGTCCCCGGTTTTTCCACAATGGAAATTCGATCTTGGTTTCTAGTCTGCCCAACTAAGATTCGAAAGCAGGAGGCCTCTTTAACTTTAAAATTACACTTGTGTGCACTTGTCCACTCACACACAAGCAAAACATACCTGCAGAGCCATTAAATCCACAGATAAATTCACGTCTGCAGTCGCATGGTGCAATGTATTCACTCTGAGAGACACAGGGACAGAGAAAGAGAGACAGAGAGAAAGGGAGAGATCAGCTTCATTAACAATCAGTATGAAGTAGCCATCAACCAGTCAGCCATTTTAAATGCCGCCTTTGCTGCTCTTCTCACATCATGTCTTGTGCATGGAGAGGCAAAAGGGAGGAGCAGTGGGCAAAGGGCTACAATTAATTGCGAAGGTCAGACATGATGATCATGAGTGAATCAAGACACACACACACAAGATGAAATAAGATAGACAGGAGCAGCAAATCTGATACGTATGCGAGCTTGTGCATGGATGTCTTTGAAGAGTTACTTTAGACATGTAAACACGGTTTAATGAAGTAAATGTATGTTGTGTATGTGTGTGTATGTTTGGTCTCAGTTACCTGGTGGGCATCTCCAGAAGGGATGATGTAGGCCTGTATTGGCTCAGAGAAGTACTTGCAATTCCTCATCACCTGGCGAAGCTGCCTGAGCAGCTCTCCAGTGATCTTTGGAGACATGGCTGTGTCTGGATGGCCGGAGAACAATGACATACTTCAAAATGACAATAAACTTCAAACAGGCTGATGTTACAGTGTCGTCAATATGCGATCAGACACAAGATTTGGCGAATCTCAAAAGTTAAGATAAAGGCTGCTGATATGACAAATGCAGACAGTCTCACAGCTAGGCATTTTAGGATATGAAAACAATTGGTTTCATCTCCAAAAGCAGCAATGATTTAAAGAAAAATCACCAAGACATTCCCTGAATCATTAATAACTTAAAACCCAGACTAATTATCCAGATTACCTGACTTTTGGGAAGCCATGTTGACTTCAGGTACCTGGAGCTGGACAGTGACTGACTGTAGTCTGCCTGACTATTAATGTGGAGCTCAAAGTCACAGTCCACACCTGGATCTTTAACCCCCTGTAACATGCTGATTAAGCAACTACAGGAGCCAGAGTTAAATATTAAAAGGACAGCCTAATTGGCTCGAGGCTGCGGCTGTGCAACCTATTTCCACTTCAATAACTTCCAAAAATAAAGCTGGGACGACAGCGTGCAGTGGTATATTCACTATCACTGTCCGCAGCCTATGTATGGCTCGGTGACTTGGTGTAAAAATAACGGGCAAAACGACCAATCACATTGCAATGTTTTGCATCGATGAGCTCTCCTATTGGCTTAATGCTCCGCATGCGATTGTTGTTTACAAGTTGGCTTTAGATTAATCAAGGGTATACAAAATCGAACTAGCTAGCTACGCAGGTACAATAACAAAATTAATCAGTTGCTTCTGATATTTGGAAAAGAAACTACAAACCCACATAGCTTGTAGTTTAAGTGGACGGGCGATTTTTTTTTTTTGTATTATTCACAGTTATCAACTAGGCCAACCGTTACACATAATAACTAATTCATTCAGCGTGTGGCCATTGAGTTGAGTAGTGGGTGTTGTAGCACGCCGTTGTGATATCTGTAGAGCTGGTAGCTAGTTTTCTTGGTTTTACGGCTCTATGTAAACGCTCTTCTCACTGTTTTGTTCACGAAAAGATACGGTGCAGACATAGGCGTGGGATGACCAGCCGTTTCCCCCTCGGCTGAAAACAGTCAACCTCCCTCCGTGCTCGCTCCGTGCCGCCGGGAGAAATTAGCTCCCCAAACCGCCGCTAGCTAACGTTAAAGTCCCCCCCGATGCAGCCCGCGAATTCCTGAATACACACCCGGTGGTTTCGCCTTGGAAATGTGTTTCTTGGAGTTAAGAAAAAAACAAGAAACGAGGCGCTCCTTTACCAGCTTGGACCTTGTGTTGATTTACAGGAGGGTGCCATTTCGTCGTGCACGTTTGTGGTCACGTGACTGCAGTTTCTTCCAGTAGACGCAGAGGGATCCGGACTCGCCTCCTTCCCCGAGTAACGACACACAAAGAAAACAATCGTCTGTCAACGCCATACCGTTACTTACAAAGAATACAATCATACAGAGACGACATATGACTAATGCGGTGTAGGCTAGGTGTCAGGTATCTGAAGTTTTTGTTTGTGTGCGTTTGTATACATGTTTTGTTACCTCTTTGGGACCTTTTCTGGTATAACTACAGACCTTGTCGCGACCAGTGGTCCACATGGGGACCAAAGCCCGGTCCTAATTAGGGAAAACACCGTCTCTGAGGTCCTGGTTCAGGTTAGGGTTATTCATGAATTAACTACACAATTGGCAAGAGAGACAGAGGAAGCTTTGGAAGGTGTGTTTGTTTGCTGTTGCTGGCATTCAAACAGCTTGACCTCCCTTGAAAAATACTGTGCTGGAGTCACCCAGGAGAGTGTTTTTATTCATGGTTAACAGGGTGTGTGTGTGTGTGTGCGTGTGTGTGTGTCTGTCTGTCTGTCTTGAAAAAAAACACAATTTTTCTTGCTTTATAGATGAGGCTTTACTGGGCAATAATCAACCTGTGCTAAAAATAATAAATTATTTCTGTATGTGTTATATAACATTTATGTTGCAGTTAAAGTAACAGCAACATCAAAATTTGAAAATAAGGTAACTTTCTGCATGAATGCCAAGTTTGTATAGATCAGGCTTCTTGCCTCTGTAGGCTTCTTACCAAGCCAGGGAAGATGCCCCTTTAGAGGATTTTTACCTTTAGTTTTATAATAACAAAACTGTAGTTTGTTTTTATTTTATTACGCTCTAAATGTGTTTATTTAAGCATACTTCTTGCATACATATTATATGGTTGTTCCAAATGTATTAATTTCAGAAGAAAACAGACTTTGTGCTTAAAGGGGGCATCTTACCCCAGTTTACTCTCTAAAACTTTACATTTATTTTTACATTCCATTTTAATCACTTAACTGTTTGTTATGTTTTCAGCCGCGTCTGTTTGTTGGTTGGTTTGTTTGTCAGCAGGACTACGCAAAAAGTACTGACCTGATCTGCACCAAACTTCAGTACTCGGCCCTGGCGGAGTTATGGTGCTCCTCTGAGTGCCATTCTCGCTGGTTTGTTTGCTGGTTTGTTTATTTGTCAGCAGGACTACCCGCAGAAAGTACTGAACCGATTTGCATCAAAATTGGTGGAAGGATGGGGCATGGTCAAGGGAAAAGCCCATTAAATTTTGGTGCAGATTCAGTTAAACGAGGAGGATCCAGGAATTTTTTATCACTTTCCTTAACATTGCAAGATACGGCATTTTTACACCTTGGCAGAGATATGGGCTTTACTGAGAGCCAGTCTAGTTTATTAATGTAATCAGCAGTATTTTTAACTAATTTGATAAACTTTTACAGTTTTTTGTCAGTTAAGTGGCTCCATAGGATCATTTATTGGTACCAGTAAGATTAAAGTCCTATCATAGGACTGTGTAAATTTTTTCTTTTCTTTTTTTTTTTCTACCTAAATGTATCACTTTTCTTTATAAAAGTTTATATGTTTTAATTAATAGTTTTATTATATAAATAAATAAATAATGCTTTATTGATTGGTTTTTGCCACAATCCACTGTAATTTGTTGGAAATGATAATGAGTTGTAAATAAATGGATTTTGGTCCAGATGCTCTGCAGCACTTTTTCCAAAACATCAAAGGTCAAACAGTCTATTGGAACAGTCTACCTAAAGAACTAAGGAGCCAGAAAGACCAAGCAAGGGTCCTGCTGGAGGAAGATGAACAATAGCAAGGTAGATTTTGGCAGCCAACAATGTAAGGGCTCACAACTGGTCTATACAGCATTAGAAAATGGTTTAGGAACCATTAATAAAGTCATTAGTTACAACTCACAAACCCCTTTAAAGGATGCCATTCTAGGGGGGGATCAACGTTTTATATGAATGATGCTCCTCTCTTAAGATACATCACAGGATTACTGCCCTGCTATATTTACTAGTGCTGAGATGTTTCGGGATTTAAAGCAAGGAAAACATCACAGTGATTGTTGGCACAAGGCATAGAAACATTATTGTATTTTATATAAAATTTTTCATATATTTACACAAAATTTGACATGGATTTATGGATAGTGCATACATAAAGAAAAAGTCTGGAAAGCTGAAATTAGAATGCATTTACTCCACTCCAATAAAATATGAGCTATATCTGTTGTGAAAAACCCGAAGCTTTTTTAAAAGTTACACTGAACAGTTAAGGAACAGCTTGTTGCTTAGAATGGTTATTACAAAAATTAAATGTAAAATGGCAAGATCCTTATTTGATTGCAAAATTTGTACAAAGAGACAGTTATTATTTGTTTGATAATTAATATCCATAATTAAACCATTATTTGATCGGCTAGATTTCATATTTCACATCACATAGTCACAGTTTTACAGTATGAGGGTCCATGTATCCCCCCTGACAATGCATGGCGTGTCTGAATCTCTGAGTTATAAAAAAGACGAAGATGGCAGCAGGCAGGCAGCAGCAAACATCAAGCCAAGAAGAAAGCTTCCTGCCACCAGCGGCATACCCGCACTTCCTGAGGAGAAATCAGAAAGGTGTCCAGAGGTTACTCAAACAAGAAATTAAATATTGAAAGAGGCTATGACTCTGTCTGTTATTTTGTACTCGGAGCTCGTCTTATTATAATCAATTTTCATCCGTACATTTACTGAAGTTCAGCTCTAGCATGTGTTTACTGTAATTTTTTACCAGTCTGAAACTAATCTGGAGTAAATTACCTATACCATTTTGGTAAATGTGGAAAATCTGGCCAGTCAGATAAAGACCTTGCACAAGATGGATGGATGTTGTGCTCTATCTCCCTCAAATATTTGTTGAACAGGAAATGTTAGTTTCAAGAGTCGGTTGTATTCACAAATACAAGTTAAACTGTCCAAGAAAGTAGGAGTTCAGTTGTTTTTTTTTAAATACATTAACAATTTCACATTCTCATTATGGAGCTAAAGTGCAGTTTAAACTTCTGTATGATTACTGTATGGAGCATACTTACTTGTACATGAATCAGACTCTCTGAACATGCCCATCTTCTCACTGGTTTTGACAGATTTCAGAAGTTCTTTGCTGATATCCCCTTTAAGATACAGACAATGTGCAATTCTCAATTACACGTAGACTAAGGCAGTCCGAGACACAACTGCAGATTTCTTATACTTTATAATAACTGTAGCTGAGTCTAAAAGCAGTTATGGACTTGCTTTTCCATCACTATGTCAGATGATGATATATCAGAAGTTCTGCAGAGCATATCTAATGTGTCAGGAAAAAAAAAACCCAAATAACTTGTCCTGTATATGTGTAAGTCCTGTATGTGTGATTGCCTTTCAGGTACTTTTGCTTCAGAAAAATCATTGCCACCAATTCTCATAAAAAGAGGCAGTGCTTGAGCTGTTAATTAGTTTAGTTTTCATCACACACTCTCTGCTATATGCTCTCTGCAAACTCTCGGGTCTGCGTCGTTCTACTGTATTACTGTCATGCACGCAGTCACAGTAAAGGAGGCCTTCTCGGGAATGATCACAATAGTAAACTCTTCACCTTGTGGGAGACTTCTGAGGGCATAAATGCCCATCCTGTGCTATACTGTGTGAAACCCCTGTACAGATACTTCTCTGTTCCCCCCTGGGATAGAGGAAGGGACAGAAAATGAGACACAAAGACACTCAACTCCAGTGTCAAGTTACTGGGCAATTTTTCAGGTTTTCTAAAGATTGTCAATGCCCATAATTGTTCATTGTCCTGATGAACACAGCCACTCTGGGCACACTGCTTGCCCAGATAGCTCCTGGAGGCCTAAAGTATCTATAAAGCATTTATAGTCACATGTTGTACATACAGTCCGATAGATTCGTATGATATCACACACAAAAAACCGATAGATTCGTATGATATCACACACAAAAAACCTTTACAGTACCTACTAGTCCTGGCTGTAATGCAGACATTATCAGTATGATGCACTTCCTCTGGTAAATCATCTATTTTTCCTTTTTCCATATGCAAATTTCTTTTTGATCTCAATGATCAAAAGTAATGATAAACTAATATGATCTTAATGATAAATATTCCAATGAGACTGATTTTTTTTTTTCAGAATTGGCACTCCCATGTCCTCATTAACCTTACAGAGAGGACAGCCTGTTGTTTCTAGAGATACAAAATATCCTCAAAGTACAGAAGTAAGGTTAGTCAGTGCATACTTTCAAGGGAAAGCCACCTAACCAAAGTCAATGCCACCTACTTTTTTTTGTTTTTTGTTGCAAAGCTGTGCTGTGTAAAAATGTCACACAATTGCCCTTTTATTGCAAATTAGACACACTGGTGTGTTGAAAGGGGGAAATCCTTTTTTAGAGTGTTCCTGCCTTACCAGATACCATGAAGCTGACTCGCTGGCACCTTCCACCTGCTGCAGAGAGGGGAGAGCTGGGCAGGATGGTGACTCTTGCTATTTCCAACTGCAGGACATCTGCTACCCTCCTACGGAAGTCATATCTGGACAAAAATAAATGAAGTTGTCACATAATATAATATTTACCTGGAGAAACTAGGAAATACGTCGTTTTCATTGTATTTCCTCCGATCAGATCCAGATCTGATCAAACGAAGGTGTTTAGTGCTCATCAGTAATTATAATGACTCCTTGCTAACATTTAATACGTAAGGTATGAAACACATTCTTATATGATGGGTTACTAATACATGAGTCATGTTTTAATGGTCGATGTATCATGAATTTCTGTTGCTCACCATTAAGACATAATGACGTCAGTCTGAGTTCATGTGAATAGTTAAAGTGTAATGGAATGTCAGTAAATGAATGTGAACCCAAGCCACCAAATTAGCTGGAATCCAGTTATGTAGTAAAAGGGCGTTTCAGACCAATGCATTTGATCAGCATATTTGAAAGCAGAACAGTACCTCTTCTCAAAGAAATACGAATCTTTTAGTCTCACATAAAATAATGCGATAACTGAAAAATGCAACGTTCACAATTAGTGACTCTGTGATGAGGAAAAAGTTACATCCTTATCTTGGATTGTTTCATTACCTATAACACATAATGACATGAGTAACACTGAGATTAAATTAAAACATTAAATTATTGATTATCAACATGCTATGCAGATATGTATCTACACACTGGATGTGTTTTGTTATCAAACAGAATTTTGTTTGAACTGAGCAGTAGACTTATTGTGTGGTTGCCAGGAGTGGTTACAAATTGCGCCACTTTCCTGAATGATTCAGATATTTTATGATCAGTCTTGACAGAAAAAATTTCTTGCTTGACAAATTCCAAACAAGTGTTGGACTTTGACCTTCTTTTTGACTTTCTCTTGAACTACAGACGAAATAAAATAGAGACGTTCTGTTACAAGACACTCACCTTTCAATTTTCTTTGGAGTAGATCAGTGCTAACCTCCTAAATGATAGAGAGTCAAGCCAGGCAACTCTGAATTAAAGGACTTTAAGCAGGTTTTGCAGTTTACAGACCTCAGTCGAAATAAACAGTACACAAATCTGGCACGCACATACTTGTGTATGGTATATTTTAACACTTAAACTGTGTTTTAAGGTTGATCATCACTGATCATTTTATTCTGTGTGCCATGAAGGTTAATTGTACAAAATTATAACAAAAAAATGCTAACCAGATTACACTTTTCCTACTTCCCTGTTATGTCCACATGTTGAGTGTATGCTCTAAGTCTTCACATAGCACATTTTATGCAGGAAATGTATCACAAAGAAAAAAGAGAACTTCAAACTTTTAAAAATGTAGAGGCCAACATTACATTCGTAATGAAAAATGTGCTTCACCTAAGATTTTACTCCACAAAAGAATCAAAATAAAAGGAATTAAATTATTAAATAATTCTAAGAAATAGTTAGAAATACCAATTAGTTTACTCAAATGAGTGTACGAGTCATTGAGGTCATGCAGTCATGCCAGTAGAAACTATTGTGCATGTCTCCAAACTACTCTTTCCAATCAGAGTCAAAAAGTCAAAGGTGAGATTCATCACCGAATTTTCATGAAAGAGTATCAATAATTCAGCATGACTTTTTGTTACACTCACCTGCTGAAGTTAGTCACACTGAGAAAGGTCTGCTCCGCTGCAGGGGATTCTGGGAGGATGTCTGTACATGCAATGATGCTGTCTCCATTCTTCAGCACTAGAGATCTGTGGACCACTAAAAACACAAAGAAACATTAACTACCTCTGTTCTTTTAATATTATGATATTCAGCAAAATTGATAAACCCATTTTTTCAGGTTAGATCTCCTGAACTAGCATTGCTGGTAAAGAAGAACTTTTTTTAACACAGCCAAATGCACACATTTATTATCATTTCACTTGAAACAGCTCTGTCAGTGTGGTACCTGTGTTGTCCCCAGAGAGCTGGATGATACTGTCAGTGTAAAGCTGACCCTCAGTCAGACTGACTGGGCCTTGTCTTGCCGATATCTCCCCCACCACACAGTTCAGAGGGTTTTCTAATGAACACCTGGCGTTCTGAAGGGGTAGGAGAAAAAAGGAAGCACATTTCACATCAAACACAAAAGAGACAGTTTGGCACAATAATTGCGGCTGGATATGCATGTTTTGTGACATTTTATCAAAATGTTTCTGTTGTAAATTATACACTTTCTTCTTTTCACTGCTTGAAAAGTTTCTCCTATTGTACACATGTATTTAAGGCGCAAATACAAATTTCCTCGTAACATCTTAATGTATTAATTATTAACAGAAATAAATAAATATTTGCTCTGAAAATGGAGAAGCTCTTATTTTCTGACTCAGGCTTTTAATTTATAAATCACATAATCAATTGAGAAAGCCCTTGAAAGTGCATGTAATTTCACAAATTACAGTACCATGAGAGTGTAACATGCACTGCTAAATAACCATATTTCTGTAAGGGATATCTATTAAGCAGTTCACTCAGATAGCAGGCTGATGCTGGCATTATGTAAGCAGTTAATATGATTTCATTTTAGTTGCTTTAATGGTGGATCTGCTGGTGTCTTCATATAAAGTCTTTAATGTAAACCAGATTTTCTGTCATAAGGAGCTGCTATCAAATTTTAGTTCCTTGCATGTAGAAAATTTAGTTTAGGATCACCAGAGCAAATATCTGGGTATACAAAAACTAAATACTTATAATAATTAAATATCAACAGTAAGCAGCTCTGCATGAAGTCTCATAGCATAAAACTAAAGATGCCCTAAAGTTTCCAGAATAATAAGTGGCAAGAAACAAGCACAGTGATTTAGATTTACACTGCTGATTTAGCAGCTTCAGTAGTAAAGTACTATCATCAGCCTTCCACAACAGTGAACTTCCAGAATCAGGAAGAGAAGAAAGCCTGGGCTCACCATTGATGTCATGTTGAAGGGATTGTACGTGTCTCCTACAACGTTGCACTGGCGGTTGCTGGCGTCCACACGGTTGTGTGTGATGAACAAGGATGCCACAGTTGTCTGCAGGAATGGGTAAAAAAAAATTTTTGTTTGTTTTTTTGGTTTCTTAATGCATACATAGCAATGGATTTCAGACACACATTTATAATCTGTTGTTAATCCGGCTGTCGTCAAAGGCAAGGAAATTAATTTACTGGACACACATATAAATATCTGGGAACTTCAATCGACCTGCACCATATTATTTATCAGATTACAGGGCGCTGGCTATATCCAAAATTTTGTCTAAGTGAGTGCCTCTTTCAGTTGATTCAGCTCCATACTGCAACTTAGGGAAGCAACTTCTGAGTATGTCTGCAAAATTAAACTGAACATCATAAAACCCAACCCTGGTACTATCAATGCGGATCTCTGTGGGTGCTAAATTAATTCCACCTGGCACTGGATGTTAGTGCTCACTTTGTGGGGAATGTATTTTCATATACTACTGAATATGATCATTATTTTTATATACTGCTGATTAGGATCATTTATTTTTTTTAATTTTAGATGTGTTCAGTAAGTTACTATTAAAAACAGAATCTGAGAATCAAAAGTGTTGAATAAGAGAAGGATGGAGGAATGATAAAGGAAAGTGCTTGCTTTGAAATATTATGGTGTATGCATTCAAGTGGTAAAGTTTATTTTTTTTATTACGTTACGAATGTTTCAGAATATAATGGTGTATGAAATCAAGGAATACAAAATCCTTTTGAGGTCCAACTGCCGTGAAGATAGCAGCTCCTGAGGAATGTAGACACCCTTAATTTTCAGAGAGTCACTAATCATGACGAGAAACTCCCACAAAGATGAAACAGTGTCACAGTTAAAGTCAGACGTAGGAGGTGTGATGATGGGAGTGTACTTACAACTAGGCCCACAGGAGGAGGAGAGAGTAATGATATAAAAATGAATGCTTAACTGAGACAGTCCAGTTTCTTTCGGGACCAGCCTTGTTTATTGTATTATGTTTCAATATACAATAAAATCTACTTCACATTGAACTCTGAAAATGGTATAGTGTATTATTGAAGACTATGAATCATATGGAAGAGAATCTGAATCCATCCGGCCCTGGTTAAATTTTTTTGTCCTGCGACTTCCTAATCACTTTCCATGTCATTGTCCATTTCACTATTCTACCTGGTGCGGTTTTAAGTGTCTCACCTATCTCATAACTTTTCCTTGAAGGTTTCATTTCCAAGTTTTTCTGTTAAAGGGTTTAAGACTGTTGGTGCTACAAGGAAATGCATTTAGGTTTGTATTGGATTGTTGAAAATGTCTATCTGGTTTGGATTTTTGTTCATGTTTTAGTTGCATTTGTGTTTTATATGTACACTATATGACTCTGTACTTACATTTTGTTTTGCTGATGATTGAAGTGCCACCTCCAGTGTGATATCACTGCTACTCCCATCAGGAAACATCTGCTGGTGCTAGGAGTGAGAAAAATCAAAATGTCCAATATTAGTAGACATTTAGAAAGACTAAACTAAATGTGTACCGGCTTACTCCCATAGTAAACAGTTCAACCAGAACTGGGTGCTTTCTTTGCTGAAATATAAAGGCAGTTAATATACAGACCAGAGGGTATTTATGGATATTGCATACTTTCAGCATTCTTACACTCACTCTGTGACTTTCTGATGAATCTGATTGAGCAAAATTAGAAAATTAAGTTTAAAGGAACACATTTATTCAAAAGACTATAATTTTTTCCTCAATAGTATGGCCTCTTTGGAGATAATGTATCCTGGGCTCTTATCCATAGATGTAGTACAGAGCTCAGTATGGGGCCTCTGGAGGGTGGCTGACAGGGACAGCTGTTCCCTTGGTGAGCTTTCTAGCTCGGGGGGCCTGTAGGTTTCACTAGCCATGGCAGACGCATGCTAAGCTAAGCTACTGATCTCTCCCTGCTTCCTGTAGCTCTATGTTGCAAGCCGCCACAGGCATAATGAATTCACTGTCTGTCCAGCACAGCAGAAATACTCTGTCATGTTTTTGTGGCAGCTTTGCTCCTAATAAGTTAGCGAGAAAGAAAACCTTGTATGTGTTCTGTGAAATCGTATAACTTAGCTTCTGGGGAAAGGCTGAGCTGGGTGATTTTTCACTTGAATTGATGATTGCATTGTCGTCAACAATTTCTAATCTTACGAACTGAGACAATACTTTCAAAATCAATCTCAGTGTCAAAAATGGACTGTCATGAAGATACAAAGGATGAGTTGATATTTTACGTGCCTAAATATCATAGTAGTGCCATTTTCAGTGCATAGAACAACTTATCTCTGCCTGCACATAGGCAATAAATCCCATTTCAATTCAGGCCACAAACAAATACAGACACATTAATGGAATTTTAACACATACCACCTGTTCACAAAGCCTCTGAAGAGGCAAGGGGAAACAAGCATTGTCGGCAGAAACAGAAATACTGCTTTCCCCCCCTTTTTCATGTGTCAGTGTAGCAAAATCACCACTGTTTTTCTCACTTCTATAAAATACATGTTGACATTTTTCACCATGGCAACGTTTAGCAATCTGAACTTGTGAAATAAAAGTTGGGCAGCTGGGTTAAGATGAGAACAGCGGTTGTCTGTCTTTAAGGTGAACTCCACCTATTTTAAACATCAAACTCTGTTTACAGGTGTTGCGGATTACTACTGCATTTGTGAAAAAGTTGTATAAAGCCTTCTGCTTTATGTGTCACTGGCATACCACACCCAAAACCTTGACCAAACTGTCGGTGGTGAAGTTGCATTGTGGGTAATGTTAGCTATCATGAGTCTGACAATGTTATGAGTGCATTGCTTAGTCAGTGGTGTAAACTGTTTGCACATTATCAATCACACTTAAAAGTGACATTTTAAATATTTAATGTTCGTACATAACTTGGAGATCATTTTGTGTAGTTAGTTTTTATCAGTCACAGGGGCATGGAGAATTTAATTTAATATGGTGTGTGCTGGAAAAAACAGAAAAATTATCAAAAATACTGATGCACTGTATATTATAATTTAAATGTAAATGTACAGTATATGTTGCCATTAGTGGAAAAGACTAGCCGTTGTTGTTTCTTACCAGTCGGATTGTCCCAGTCACTGTACCATTGAAAACAGCCTTCGCAATAGCCCATTGTCCATCTGCATCTCTGTCAGCTGAGATGTCAGCACACCTCATTCTGCAGAGGAAACGAAAGACACAAAAACACAAACAAGATGAGCAAAACATATCAAAATCCTGCAGGGTTAACCTTGAGGATTTTTTACTTCACAATATTTTGTTGAGTCATGCGTAATGAATGAGGCAGCTTATCTAACATGAGGGGGATGTGACTCAATGTCTGTGACATCTTATACCTATAATTGCCCTCATTAGACTCACCAAGTCTGCTACTGTGCTAGTGGGCCGCTCAGGGTGGTGAAGTTCGAATGTTGGTTAGAATTGATACCATATTCTGTAGGCTGTTTCTGTATCTTATATAATGCTAAGACAATGACAACTACTTCTCTTTTTTTTGCAACAAAAACCAAAGCATTCATGTTCTAAGAAAAGTCTCGTCAGTGGCTAAAGCAAGGTAGTTACAATGCTCACCATTTCTTCTTCAGTTATAGGAACCTGTGGTCATCCTTTATATGAAATATCTCCCCAAACTTTCTTCTCTGCTTTGCTTTTGACCCTCTCTGTTGGTTTCTATTTCTCTATTAAGCACAAACAGGTTCTCACCTTGATCCATTGGCGTAGTGAACAACCAGTGACCTTCCCACTATGTTGTAGGGTCCAGTTAATGGCATATTAGGGTCCATGTACAGAGCCTCAGATTTGTTGAGGCCATTCAGCATTCCAAACTTCCCACTGATGTCTCCAATCTCATACTGGTCCACAGTGCCAGCTCCCGGTGTGGGAGAGTTAGATACGTTCCAGGCTAATGGGTTGAAGTGGCCCATGATGTTTGCGTTTGAGCAGGGATCTACACTGCCCCGTTTGATGGGCAGTATGTGAACATGGTAACCCCCAGCTAAGGAGTTCAGGTTCATCAAGGATATGTTTATAGTTGTGGGGCCTTGTGGGACAGCCTGGGAGAACCACATCTGGCCGCTGGAAATCCCAGGGCCAAACCAGCTACCTAAGCTAGCTTTTGGGACCCGCACCATTGTAATGTTGGCACAAGCAATCCTTGGCCCCCCTCTTTCTGCTTGATGGATGACCACAGAACGACCAGTAATGCCTGACACAGGCAGCCAGGAAGTGACATCAGTGAAGAAGTTTTTTGCTTCTACTGCGCCCAATCTGGTGCCGAGGTTGATGGTGCTGTGTTTCCTGGACAGGTCTCCCACTTCACAGGATAAGGGACTGGATGGGGCACACTGGAGGGCATAGCTGCTGTCTCCTGTGTTGATGTTAAAGGGGTTCCAGTGTCCACCTGTCGTGCTGCAGCGCCTTTTATCATCATCCCTCTCTGAGCTGATGGGGTAGGTGTGAACATGCCAGTTGTGATTTCTGGTTGTTGTCATTGTGGGATTTCCATAAGACAAATCCATGAAGATGGATACGTCAGACAAAGGGTTGTTTTTCAGCTGGGTGAACCAGATCTCACCAACCACAGGGCTCTGAAATCTGGCTTTGGCAACGATCATTTCACCTGGATAGCTGATGCTCGCGCAAACATACCTGGCACTGTCTGTTTGGTGAATCACAACCGAGCGACCTACGATACTGTTCTGTCCAAACAGAGGGAGGTTGAAGTCCTTGAACACTATATCCACCTCATTTTTACCTGCGAGGGACATATGCTTGGCGCTTAGGTCACCGATCTCATACCTGTCATGTGTTGAACCAGGGACTTTCGGGTACGTTGGGTCACTGGTGTTGACTTTGAATGGGTTCCAGTGGCCACCCACATTGTCATTTGAACACAGGCTTGATGAAGGAGACCGGACTGAAGGGACAGGAAAATGGTGGACATGGTAAGGGCCAACTCTGCTCTGTAAGTTAGTTAGATTCACCCTCAACTCTGTGACATCAAACGGGGAAGCCTGACGGAAGCTGAAATATCCTTTGATCCCTCTCATATTAACAACAGCAGTCACCTGTTTCCCTGGGACATTATAAATCTGAGCACACTTGTAACTTGACCCCATCCGGAAGAGAAGAAAGCCAGTGCTGATGCTGAAGCTGGTCTGGTTCAGACGGGACTTCTCAGGTTGCGAAGGGGTTCCAACCTTCACTACACCCAAATTTGTCAAAGCCGAAGTGTCTAAGCTTCCAAGTAGAACATTACAGCTTGCAGCGGTGCTCGTAGATCCAAAGAGAGTTATATTGGTTTGTGAGGCATTAACCTGACCAATTGTAACAAGGTCTGCAAGAAGCCTGGGATTACTCTCTCCTGTGTTGAGGCGGATGTAAACGTTACCAGCGATAGGTCCGGTGAACCTGACCTGACGAGTCAAGAGTGTTTGACCTCGACTTACAACTGTGCACACTTTAGTGCCATTACATGTCTGCAAAGTCAGGGAGTAGTCATCCAGGTTTGGACTTTGTTCAAAGAGCTTTGACACATCAGTGGTGGAGTTTGAGGCAGGATCAGCCGTGAAGGCAAAAACGCTGGAGCCAATATTTGCTTCTGAACAAGGTTGAGCATAATGGCCATACATGACGGGGAACTCACTAAGGGAAAAGTTAAGTGGACCACAGGATCCAGTGCCAGACACAGTGACAATGGCTGTCAGTGAGGAGGAGTCAAACTGCACCTGCCCTGTGACTCCTCCCATGTTCAGAGGCGCCACAAACTCAGCACAGGAAATGGAATCTGAAAAGGACAATGAGGTGGAAGTGATGATAGTAGTGTGCGTTCCCACACTTGTTAATGCACAACCCACCTCATCAAACAGACAGTTGATACGGGATGATCCTGTAAATCCCTAAATTATGTTTTTGATTCTTCAATTGCCAATTTTTAAATAATGATAGGTTAATATCGGTACACATTATAATTATTTTCTAGTTAAGAATTCCTTAAAATACCTCTACTTCTTCTCTCTCATGCATATATTGTTCATGTCATACGATTAATAACCAACAAAACTCCAACCTACTACACTGAAAACTCCATTGTGTCTAGTGTGTTTGTGCTGGAGGCGTCAAGTTTTCACACCACCCATGTATAATTTGAATATTGGACCATGACTGGCTTCCAGACTAGTTGTGATGTCACAAAAAGTCTCCAGATTTAAACTAAGCATGGATAAACTTTCCTAATTCACATTAATGTGAAAACAACGTTCTAATTTCAAACTATGAAGGTAAAATATCCAAAAAACAATAAGTAAAACACATTTTTGAACGAAGGGTACTTTAGTGGTCACGTTCATTAACATGGACTCTAGTTCTCCAGAGTTAAAACTGAATTTGCATATGCATGCACCACCTCGACCTCAACACCACATATACTTTTCGCCACAATACATAAATGTCCCACTCTGTCCTCCTTCGGCAGTGGATGTAAATTGAATCATCCAATATAAATTTCTTTCTGCTGGATTTTCCTGTGTTTCCACTCTCACAGAATCATACACGCACACAAACACACACAGCATTACACGTACAAGTCTTTTTCAGTTCCTTGTAAATATTCTAAAATAATTAAAAGCCAATGAGTTGATGTCTATCTTTTTTTTCATGGCTCTTTTTTTTAATAGTCTGTTTACACTGATCAGCCAAACCATTAAAACAGGTAACTGGTTTTAATGTTCTGCCTGATCGGTTTATATCCATGGCCTTTTTCGACAGAGTTCATTCTGAAGCATCAGTAATGGGATTTAAAATGTATTTTGTAGTTTCAATTATCCTACATGTCTTCATGTCTTTATTAGGGAAAAAAAATATACCGTTCAGCCACAACATTAAACCGGTTTTTATGCTGTTGCTGATCGGTGTATTAGATTCCTTGTTGAGTCATTTGTAATTTCACCCTGTTGAGTCTCATTATTGTTCTTCCTGAAGCAGTAACCTTATTTCTCCTCAGGGTCAATTGAAATTACTAAAAAGAACAAGAAAAGGCAAGATTTTCTGAAAATAATATATGTGTGCTTTTTGCTGAAAATTGGCAGTTCAAACATATGAAGTATAGCTGAAGTTGAAGAGATGGTCAAAGTAATGTGATGACACGCACACTATACTGTATGTCTGAGCACATGCCTAATACACAACAATGGGAAAAACAGGGTCTGCAATTAACATAAGACTGAAATTGTAATTACTGAAGACCTATTAAATCTTATGAAAAAGCACAAAAGGTAGAAACTCGTTTAAAGTTTGAATGATTTTTGAGAGAGTTTAAATAAGTTTGAAAAGGTTCAAAAGTAATTGAAAAGGTTCAAAGATGGGTGGACTTTTTGAATTAAGTTTCCATATGAGGAAATAAGAACCCCTTTGAAAAGTTTTCAGGAGATGAAGTTGAAGAATATTAAGAAAAAACAAAAACACATTCAAGGGTGTGTGTTTCTGAGGGGCATGTGAAACAGGTGTAATAAATTTGTGCACAAACTTATTACACCTGTTTCAATAAGCATTTTAATGGTTATTTGCCTGGTTTATTTATGAATGCTTGTGTGCTTAAATTAGTGGCAGCACATTAATGGGAGAGAAAGTTCAGACAATTAAAGGTACATATTTTGAAAATCTATTTACTTCAGAATTATGCCACTTTTACATGGCAAATGCACTCATGATGCAGGTCTACTGAACATGCCGACTTATTCTGTAAGACCGCTGTGACATTTCATCACCATTTAGGGATACATTGTCGCTAAACACACAGACTAATTGCTGTTAATGAATAAAAATATCTTTCCATAAAAGCACTGTATCACTTGCTATGCTGCTTGTTAGCTGAAACAAATAGTTTTTAAATGTAGTTGTACACACATTTAAGTTTCTGTTATCAGTACATTGTTATATATGGTAGCCACTTTCACTTCTTTAATGTTAGTCCAGTCTTTGAATTAAGAGTTAATGGTGGAGTTGCTACTTTCACAATATAACTAAAGCACAGATCTAAAATGATCTTCAGTGACTTTTTGATTTTGAAACTTAAACCTGGTACCAGGAGCAATTCAACACGCCTTGTGACAGGTTAGTTTCAGGCCCTGAGTTATTGTAGAAACAGAAAAAGAGCAGCTAATGTTACTAACAAACACAACATTAAACTGAACAAAAACTAATCAGTGGGATGACCTGCTGTAAGAAGAAAAAATGCCTATTCTCTGTTGGAACATGGTTTAAAAACCCTGGCATAAACATTACACTGCTGCATACATAAATCATCCATGAACTCCATGTGTCGCTTAAATCAAGGTCAAAGATTGCAAAATACTCACCGAGTACAGAAAACAGCAGGGCAGCTGTCAGAAGGCACATGTTGCAGATGTGTGCAAAACACAGCAAAGAATCAGTGTAATTAAAATTACAACTTCACTGCAGTCATGTAAATGTTGACTGATGCTGTCGGTGAGGGGAAAAAAACAGCTCAGTCACATCATAAGATGTTCAGGAACAGCTAAATTATGTTGTGTGTGTATGTGTGTGTGTCTGAGTGTGCTCTCCTAGAACGTGTCATGTGTGACTGGTTTTCGAATGTGTGCAGCTTCCCTTGTGCCTCTGTTTTTAAGCTGCAGTCTGTCTGTGTCAGCCTGTGATTGGTTAACAGGGCCAGTGTGCCTCATGTATGGAGGTGGGGAGCGAGACAGAATATTTGGCAGCAGCTTGGATGGGTGGAGGTGGCCTGTCCCTGGTGCGGCCATGCTCAGCTCCAGATAAAGTACGGGAAAGAGGAAAGCACTTGTTGATCATAGTGTTGTTCAGGTGTTCCGTCGGGGTCAATCAGCTCAAAATGCACAGGGAACATTGATTGGATGTCCGCAGAGCACCTATTAAACATATTTAATACAGTTATACAGTATATCAATCTTTCGGTCAAGCTTTTTTTTAGAGTAATTTTTGGTGGATTTAGATAAAAGAAAACTGGTTCAGTTGGTTGAATTTAAAGTGAAAGTGAACTGTTCTTCAACATTTGTTAGGAGACTTTATGCTTTGTAAAATAAGATTACACGTAAATACTCTACACTGTTCAGTATAGTATAAGCAGGGCTTAAAATTACCTACCTACACCCGAATGTTGCTAAAGTGCCTTGCTAGTATAACTGTTTAAGTCCAGTGCTTCAATTGCTTCAGCTTTAGCTTTTTTTATTATTCTCCCAATTTTGGTTTGCAAGTAGGCATTAAACACACAGGTCACAGGAACACACTGAGGACAATAAACAGCAGCAATCTATAGCCAAGGACACGGAAGCAACACAAAATATATTCATTTAAAAAATACATAAAAATAAAAATATTAAAATGCAATCAACCTATTAAAAATTACAAACAACAGCCAATCATCTTGTGAAACATACAGATGGGTGTCCTTGGTGGGAATAAAGAGAAATGAGTTGCCCAGTGTCAAGCTTTTAGCCTCACAGTTTCATGTTTTTTCAGCTGGTTGCAATGGAGCTTTGAAAATGATTATGGTGCCAAGATCTACCCTATTTTTGTCTCTTCCTCTCTCTTCTCATAGAATATGCCTCAGCTGTCCTTGTGACAGGGTTGAGGGAAAAAAAGGAGCGAAAATAGGAACTTGTTCCAAGAATAGCAGCACGTTTGCCCATCATTGCGAGCTGTTTGGGGTAGGCCACGTAGCTATTTACACATATTGGAGGGCCGGTGAAGTGGGTCAGGTCCTTGACTTGGCTCGTTTAGACCACTGATTGCGGCAGAAGCTGGAGTCATGATGTGACTGTGTCTCTGTCTCTGCAATTGCACACTAGTTTACCATTTGCACGTTCACACACACATGCAGAAAATAGGCAGTGACTGCTAAAGACTGGGACAAACAGAAAATGAGCAGAGCCTTTATATTGCTAATAGACTTGTTTTCTCAATTAAGTGATCCCCTCCACAGCATTACACAGGGTGATCCCAGGAAAGCTTGAGTGTCTCACAACTTATGGAATACCAACAACGATTTTCTAAAGTACCTTTGAAATTATAATTAAACACTGGAAGAACCAGAATAAAGAAAAACCTTTAAAGATCTGTATCATTTCAATTGACACCAATAACTGTATTTCCCTGCATTTTTAAGTATACATGAATTTTGAAATCATTGTCTTGTAAGAGGAAACAAATAACATTCAGGTCACAATCAGTGCTATCATTTTGTGAAAAACATAAAACAGATCAGTAAGATCAAAGTTTTAAGGAATTTAAATTTTATGACTTGTTTACATGTGGGTATCATTTCACATTGAAAAATATTTTTGAAAAGAATTTCCAGACATTTACTAGAGATTTTTGAAAAAAACTGTCTTTCAAGCAACTGTGATGTTTCCTGTCAAGCTCTCCACTGACTGACACGAAAATGCTCAAAAAAATTGGGTTTTTGCAGGCGACAACCTTTTAATACCACAAAAAAAAAAAAAAAAAAAAAAAATTTTAATAAAAAAAAAAAAAAAAAAAAAAATCAAATATAATGCTTCAATCTTGCGGGTCATACAAGCTAGCAAGAGTTTGTGTGCTTGAGGATAAAAAATTAAGATTGTGTGCCGTGAAGCACGCTGCTTACGGTTGACAACAGGGTGTGATAGAAAATTTTGAAAAGTCTTTTAATGTTACACTAAGAATATATGTCAAACAATGTACTTCATTATCAAGTCCTGGAAGCACAAGGAAACATGCCAAGGTGTCAGGATGTTTGCCAAGGTGCTGAAAAAAAACAAACTGAAAACTAACCATAAATGCAGTCGGATACATGCCATGCAGTAGAAGTATGAAGTAGCATAGATGGAGATACTCAAGTAAAGTACAAGCACCTTAAAATTGTGATTAAATGTAGCACTTGACTAGATTTATTTATGGTTATTGTTATGCGCTTATTTGTCCAAGATTTTCTTTAAATCTGTTGAGGTAGAATCATGCATGCAAGTGCTTACACAAACTACCACATACACAGCAAAACCTCCAATTATGTCAGGCTGACTTCATTAACGTTGTCACAAGAGCAAATCAACCACTCAGGACTCTTTGTACAATGAGCGTCGACACTGAGCTCTCCTCAGTGAATTTCCCTGTCAGTTGTAAATCTTATTTCTCAGAACATACTGTACATAGTACTTTATGAACACCGCAGACATGTCTTTCTTTTGATAGGGCAATATCAAGTCAGACACTGTGAAGGTTTTTTTTGGCATGAATTATTTGGCATTTATTAGCTGGGCGGGGCAGGTTGTTACTAAAATTATGTATCTCTGGATCCTGGTATATCTGGTTCTCCTTTTTCATTTAATTTTTTTCCTCAAATATGAGTCAGCAGTTATAATTCAGTGACACCTATGATCATCAAAGCATATAACCAGATTTGTGGGGGTATGGCCGTTCGATGTTTGAGATGCAGAGATTAGTTCATGTTATGAACCACTGAACCTCTAATCTTCCTGTTTCCCGCTTAACAGGTTATGAAAGACTCTGACTTCACTGTGTCATACCTGTAGTTTGATTTATACGTGCATTGTATAGTTATCTACGGTTTTTACCCAGTGAATATATAATTTTGATAGTAAGAGCTGGCAACAAATGGCTTTAACCAGCTATTTCAATGTTGTATATTAACACGCTGAGTATTTAACATGTAAATGTGTTTCAAATTTAAAAAGTGCACATTTTGCAGCCTAATGCCATATCCAGAAAAGGAATTAAATCAGATCATTTTGATGTTTTATCCCTTAAAGTACAATTTGTTTATACTTTATATTTTATGTTGGTTTTTGTAGATTTTGCATTCACTTCAGTGTACACTGAAAATGAACTTGCGAAGACTTGATACCTACTTGACATAGGTGACTGATCAATGTCAACCTTTAGTCTGAATGATAGCCCAGGAAATCTGTATGAGTGGTCCTTTAGAGTCATTTTAGTTCACAAATTAAATCTATGTTGTGTGTCTAAGTTGCTGTTGGACACTGGCACAGAAACTTTCAGCTTATCTTATGTTTGTCTTGAGACATTAGAAATCATATAGTTTTTCTACCAGTACAGGCTTTTGATATAAATGCTGGATTTGGTCATAAAAGACAATAATTGTACAATTTTTTTTTTTATCTCTGGTGTCAATATGATACACTAAAGACATAATCATTTATTGCATTTCAGTGTAATGCTCTAAAACTGTCAAAAAGTTTCACCTGCTATGCCAAAGTCGAACACACACACACACACACACCCACACCCACACCCACAAACCACACCCACACACGCATACAAACACACTGTGGTATTGTCACAACACACAGTCTGTGACAAATCCCAGTTGGCAGAACTGAACTTAACTGGCTGCTGAATCCTGGTGTTAGTGTGGGTATGTACTGTGCTGTGCTCCTCTGTTGTCTCGTCTCTAACTGGGTCAGCTTGTGTACTAAAGTTCAGCATGCACCGAACTTACCTTTGTGCTTAAAATCTGCTTCACAATTTTGGAAATAGCCATATGAGTATGCGTTCCTTTTAACAGAATGTACTTCAGTCAGAGACACTGGCACAGTTTTTACCCCACAATCACAGCTTTCCACCAT